>NW_008586931.1:52153-99663 GCF_000691845.1 Merops nubicus | reverse complement strand
AAAAGTGTGAAAAGTGGTGAAAAGGAGAGATAGAGAAAAAAAAAAAAAAAAAGAGAGCAGCCACTTTGGCTCTTTAAATTCAAGGTGCTGTGACACCTACACACGGATTTCCATATTCTGTCCCTTGGCTAAAACTAAGCTCTGGATCTACTTAGTATCCGAAATACTTCCTGCCAGGAATTATATCTTGCCATGGAAGTGAGCTAGGCTTAGTGAACTAATAGGTCCTTTCTATCTCTAACTACTGCCAGTATGATTATGGGTTTTTTTAATCAGAAAAATGTGTTGCTGAAAAGTACAGAGATTAAGCACCACAATTGTCTGCAACAAAAGCAAGTTTTGTTGGATGAGCAGAGATCTGATGAATGACATGATTTGAAGTGTTTTCATCCTAATGACTTCCTCTTCTGAAGTTAATTTTTTTTTGTCAGTTGCCAAAACATTTATGAGCAGATTTGTGGATAATGACACTCTTAGATGGGGGTTTAAATAAAAATCTGTTCCATTTGCAACCTAAAAGACCCAGTATTGAAGCAGACAAATGGGTTAGGAGTCTTATTCTTCTTATGGCAGTCTCATAGATGAGCTGGGGTCACTGGTGATCAAGCTACAAACTTTTAGGCCAGTTGTTTCTTCCTTGGAGGAGTTTAACACAGAAAGCAACAAATATAGTCCAAAATACTATTTTGTAAGGAGAGCTTGATGTGAAGTGCATCTAAGGAAGGTCTCATTCCCTATGTAGGCTTAAAAACAGGTCAAGAAAGAGAAAAGAGATGGGTGTTATGTCCCAAACAAATAGCAAAATTTAGAGTTGGTCTTTGTCCAACATTTGGATACTTGAAAGGGATCAGAAGAAACTATCCTTTACCAGCCCTTTTGAAGAGGAAATTTGGCCTGTGGATAGGTGGTTGAACAATAGATTGAATAACATAATCAAGGTTTACATAATAAGGTAAGAGACATTATTAGGGAATTATTTGATAACGGTACTCTCATGTCAAATAAGCCACCAACAAGAAATGCAGACTAGCCAATGCTGCACATACTTAAATTATGTGTGTCGAAAAGCAAGCACTCAAATATGTTCAATTAGTCTCTTAAACATTTTTTTTTTTAAATAGCAGAACTCTTGGTTGGTTCTAAGTGACAGTGGGTAGAGATTTTTGTCGCCCTTTGCTGGTGTCAGTCTGTGCCAGCCCATCAGGGTTGGTGGGGTTAGCCCATGACACATCCTGATAGTCTCTCCCTTTAGCAGTGTTCTTTTCTCAGTTAATTCTAATTCATATTATCTGTGCCAAAATATTGCTAGTGCCATAAAGAATCTCTGCAGCTTAACTACTGAGAAATAAAATCTTATTCTGCGTTCTGATTTAAAATTTTCAAACAGATAACCCTGCATAGGGCTGATTTTAAACTCCTTTTGTTGTGCCAGTGAAGATACATCTATAACACAGCTGAAACAGCAGCATTTGCAAAATTTTTCTTTACATACACAGAACATTATTTTTCATGTAACTACGTATGGTAAGGTATTTGCAAATGGATTTCTCTTTGCTTCATCCAAATTCTACCTGAATGTATATTCCTCATCTGGAATAAGAATGTAGCCCATTATCCTGCTAGGAAACAAAGTGAGACAGGGTATGGTAATTTTGCTTGAAATGTTTTCTTCCACAAGTAATAAGGCCACTTCTCCATACTTGGAAAGCATAAACTTTTACCATGCTGCAGGATGGCATTAACATTATTTCCTAGTGATAATATGAATTTTATGATAATGAATGCTGAGGTGCATCTATGTCACGCTTTGCAGGATTATTAAAAAATACCTTCTGCTCTGTTGTCCTGACTTTCGCTTTTTCAAAAGGCATTTTGCTATGCTTGATACAGTCTTTCTTTTCCTCAAAATCCTGAGTCTAGTCCATATAGAACTTTGATAATTTCAGTCATTAGAAGGGCTGAATAGAATTGACAAAATAGGTAGAGAATTCGGAAGGCAAATTCCAGGAAGTTGAGCTTCCTTGCAGAAATCAGTGGCAGCTGATAGATATTGCAAATACTTTCAAAATGTTCCTCTAAAATACATGATAATTTGTAAAAACACATTTCTTTTTTGAAGTCAGCGGGGTTACCAAGTTCCTTCACTAGGACAACTCTAAATTATAGAATTAAATCCTGTCCTTAATTAAATAAATGGTAAAACTCCTATTCATTTTAATGAGGCCAAGATTTCAGATATATACTGTTTAGGTAATAGGAAAAGACATTTCAGGTTTTACCTATGCACTCACTAAACCTAGTGCAGGGTTATTTCTTACTATATATTTTCTAGAGTTTATTTTCTAGTCTTCTTTTAAACAGTGGGGTTTCCTTTACTGTCCCAAATACATTATTCCCCAACCCATAGATCTTGTTCATGCTGGACTTTAAATCAACTATCAAATACCCACTAGTATCTTCAAAGGCTTCTGAAAAAGAATGGTTTACAAGGTTTTTTTTTCCTTTGCCAGTATTATGATTTGTTATTCATCTTGTGGATTTTTAAGCAGACCCGCCTGTACTTAGTATTCATATTAATGGCCTTACTGTATTTAGCTGGATAAAAAACATTCAGTACAATGTATGTAATAGTTACATTTCTGTGATATACATACTTGGTAAAAGCTTTCTCATTTTCATCATTTAGACAGGTAGGATCTGGTAAATCATGTGCAGCACTCAGAGCAGAATGACAGTATGGTAGCGGCTAGAAGAAAATAGCAGAGAACTGCTGCAGGAGATTTTTTCTGAAAACCTTGACCTAATGTTTAAAAACAAATGATCCCCCCCACCCCCTAGCAAGTACCTTGTTAGACATACCAGTAAAAGGTTGTGCTCGACTTGCTCATTCCATACTCAGGTTGAAGTCCCTATTACTACAAATCTGGATTGCTTTTAACTACTTTGTGCTTGGCATCTGGTTTTCTGAAGCTCTGCTCTCTCCACAGCTCCGGCCCATGGGGTCACTGTGGTTTGCACGTGCTTGGCAATACCTAAAGTAGGTGCAGCATTGCAAATCATATGACTGAAATACCCAACTGGTCAAGTCTATTAGACACTATTTGAAGTTTACTTCTTACCTCTGTTACCCAATCTATAAAATGAGAATGTGACAGTCTGCATTCAGATCCCTGCATACTGGTTTTAAAACCTACCCTTCCAGCTGGTAATGCAGCAATTAAGCTCTAGTAACTCAGGTCACAGGGTATCCCCATGGTACATGGGGCAAAGCAGAAATAATGCATAAAGGCCACATTCTCTTTGTGTAAGGATGCAAGTTAACTTCATTTCACTGACTCAATTCAGAGTCACACCATTTTACATGAGACAAAGTCTGGTGCTCAGATGGAATTTATTCAGTTGTAGACTTTCATTCTCTGCAGCATATCGTACACCTACATGTCGCTGTTCTAGCTTTAGCTATAGTAGCTCAGGTATCAGAATCAGCTCAGAATAAGGGCTTTGCTGTTCATGATCTTTATCTGGAGGGGAAAAAAAAAAACCTGTTCCGTGTACGCATAAGCAGACCAAGAATTCCTGTTAGATGAGGGCAACAGTAATTTAGTGAGTAGCAGAGAAGCGTACCTCTTCCATCTCACAGGTCTCCCCGAGCTTTTACATAATTTTCTGCTAGCATATATTTTCATTACTTTTTTAATTTAACACAAGCTTTTCTCAAGTTTACAACATATAATCAGTGAGAATGGTATGTTTTTCTTTCTTAATTTACATTCCTTGCTTGCCAGTCTCCTCCCCTAAACTTTTCGCTAGAAGCAGAATTGCTTTTACTGTTTCACATGCTTATGTGTATGCACATGCTTGTGCTCTGTTTGTTATTGTCTTGTACTGTCACACACACACTCATCTTCTTTAGGATCTCAGTGTTTACACTGTAGCAGTAACCTTTTACAATTATGATTTGTTATTTATCTTGTGGATTTTTAAGCAGACCCGCCTGTACTTAGTATTCATATTAATGGCCTTACTGTATTTAGCTGGATAAAAAACATTCAGTACAATGTATGTTTGTAATGGTGCTGGTTTTTTGTGTTTTTTTTTTAAAAAAAAGAGCGAGAGAGAGAAAGAACCGTTAGCTTACCATGGATCCTCAGCCAACAGTGTTTAAATGTGTCTCAAGAGAGAAAATTAAAAGAATAAATGTACTTTTCAATCTGGTCAGTCATTGGCATTAATTTTCTTTTTTTCTCAAATGCTCGCAACTGTTTTACTTTCTTAGCTACTGGTTGCTTCCCATTGAAAGATAGACATGATACTGCTCTGTGTCAGGCTATGAAAACACAACTTTTTGTTATTTTCCATATACCTTCTAAAGAGCCCTTGTCATATTACGTATTACCTTATTTGTGCCAACCGTGCTATTATGAATATCAGTGTTTTCCTTTAAAATTTAATACATAAACAGTATTTCTGTAGCAAATCATGCTCACCTCCTATTAATTGTTGATCTTTCTGCTGCTGTAATGATGCTGTTTCCCAACACCCTGAACGTGTCTGTCCTTCCGCTGAGGTCATGATGACTGTTAAATGCGACACTTCTCCTCTGTCAGTTTGGGAAAAAATGTCAGATTATTTATCAAGGGTGTACTTTGATGCATAACTTTCTGTGAAACACGTCACCAGAATAAACTCTGGTACCTGTCCCATTGGGAGTGGGAACTCATAAATACCAAGTCACAGGTAATTGGCCCGAGCAAGCCCACAAATATTACTATTCATTGCTTTACCTAGAGGTTTGTGACTAAAGTTGTTTTAATGGAAAGCCTTTCAAACTGGTCATTAAAAAGACATGCTTCACCACTTTTATTAGTTGTTAATTCCATTTTTAACTACTTATTGTTGGTAATATCCTCTTAGCTTGAAAATACAATCTCTTTCCCTAGCGACTCTTTCCATTTTTAGTTCATTGATTCACCAAAGTTTTTTTCTTTGCTGGATTTCTAAAGCAGTAGAAGTTAAAAGAAATTCTTAATTGTTTGCTTCATTGTTTGTGCAACGGTATCAGCATTGACATCTGCAGGAATATAAACAGATTTGAGAAGATTTTTTTTCTTGTTAACTTGCTGAAGGGAGCTGTGCTGCGTTAAATTGATTTATGTTTCTAAATATGGGTCAGATAAACTGAAATAATCTTTCTTGAGTTAATGTTCTTCTTTTTAATTACTTATGCATAGCTTTTGTTTTGGTATTAAATAACATCTAGAGGCTTCAAACAGCATCATGTTCCCATATCACAAGAGTCAGTGGCTAACCCTACAAAACATGGGTTTGGTTTTTGCTCCATTGTGCATTAAATCTTGAGTCTTGGAATTGGTGTTGTGCTCCTCTCTGACCAGGACTTTTTTTCTTCTGTGACTGAATTTTAAGACAAAATGCATTTTGGAGGTCCTCAAACTGTTGGAAATTTTGTGGAATATTTTCAAAAAAGAGAGACAGATGTGTGTGGCAGGCAGAGTACTCCAGCCTCGAATATACACAACCACATGACAGAGTTGCCATAAGGAAGCAGGGACAAGATACATTGCACAGGTCTTATATATCTGGCAGCTGTTTTGTGTATAAATGTGATAGATGCTTGAAATCTGCTGTGTATTCTTTGTCAATATGGAAGTGAATAATTAATCAGTTTCTCTGATACTGAGAAGCTTCTCTAAATTCCTGTCTAAAGTTTTATCTCCAATTTGAGTAGCTACAACTGCACTTTTCTAACGTAAACAAGCAACAAGGGTTTGTTGTACACAAAGTATCTGCTGGGGTTTCAGACTAGTATATATGAAGCAGTGCACTTAAACTAGTGTGAACATCATTAATATAGGGCAAACCTACTCATGATTTACTGCTTAGCTTTCTGGGGCTTGGGAATTTAGAGTTCAACCAAACTCTGACACGAGCTCTTCTTCCTAACGCTACAGCACCATATGGTTTTCCTCTTTGCATTTTGTTTAGCAATCCGTATGAACATTTTGTTTATTTTCTATAATGTCTAAATCATTAAAAGAAAGGCTTTGGGGTGCAATATGAGACTGACAATGATAATTATAGTTTTAAAGCCTTGAGAGGTTTCATGCATCATATAAAATTTTACATTCCACCACTAATTTAAATCAATTACAATCTTTAAATCTATAATTGTACTATTTAAAGTATTTTAAAGGGCACAATATATGTGGTATTTTGCTGTGTGTTCCAAAGTATTTCCACAACAGATCTATTTATTGTGTGAAACCATCTCGAGGCTATTAAAAGATGATCAGAGGCATTATTAACTCTTTAGTCTGTCTCCTTAATGCAAGAAGCAGATATGCTTAAGCATTATTTATCACTTAGTCTCAGTTGTGCTAAATTTCTCAGCCTTTAGCCACAATAATTGTAACGAAGCTTGGAATAGATCATGCAGAGTGCCCTCATAATGCTAAACCAATGACTTCTATGTGCTTGGGTGAGCATGCATTCTCTTTCATATTACAACAAATCAAAGAAACAGAAGACTTCTTTAATTTATTCTTTTCATGCTAGATCTAGATCACTGCACATGTAAAGATGGTGCTCTTTATTTCTCATGCAAAGCCCTTTTTCTTGCCCTGCACTTAGTTTATATGAAGGGAATTTAAGCACCCTGTTTAAGCTACCTTACTACTTCTTAGCTGATTTACTAGAAAGAAATGATTACCATCTTTCAAAATCCCAAACCAGAAATTTTACATGAGCATAGTTTTAGTGTGCCTTACCAGTTTTATTCTAATGGAAATTGTAACATCAGGTGTTTCCAAATTTGTACATAAACTGAATGTTTTCCATAAAATTGGATTTCTGACCAACAACTTTTCCCTAAACTTTTCTCATTGAGACTTTTAACTTTACAAAAAATAGGAAAGCAGAAGGGAAGGGCTGTAAGTCAATTGAACTAAAACATCTCAGTAATTTTTTCTTCAAAAATTTTGAAAGAATATTCAAGGGATTCCATATTTCCAGTAATACTAATAACAAATCTTGACTGCCCAGCTGTTCATCTTACATCCTCATTATTTCAAACAAAAACACCACACCAAACCAACCAACAAAAACAACAAAAAAAAAAAAAAAGAAAAGAAAGAAAGCAATAACCACTGCTTTTCATTGAGAATTACTACTGGTGAAAATTTTATATATGCCCAGGAACATGTCAATACAGCTCAGATGGTGCTTCGTTGTGGAAGATGATGGAAATAAAATATACAGGAAATAATCTGTCAGCTTTTGGAATGCTGCATGTTGGTTTTGAAATATTAAGTGGTAGTTTTCTTGCTCTCTAAGAAAATGCCAGTATGTCCTTTTTGACAGAGAATATCCATTATTATAGGAACAGGAACAGTTTTTGTAACTATTGAATGAGTGGACACAATCTGTGTATCTGTCTTACTGAACAGAGCTACAGATAAAGGGTTGTGTTCTGCAGGGAGTGCTGCTTTGGAAAGTTCCTTTTCTACATTTATTCAAAACCCAAATAGCCCATAGTACTAACAGCAAAAACTGTTCTTCTTCCTAAGCAGCTCAGATACACGAGTGCATACATTCCCCTTGGAATCAGCAGGGATGAATGCATTTGTTTCTAGGAGAAAAGGCAATGTAGCCCTATGCCAAAGCCACCCCTCCATTGTGCCCAGTCTGAAGATATTATTGTCTTGTCCCTCGGTAGTGGCCTCAAATTGTGAATTCTGATCATCTGCCTTAGATGTCCTGTGTAATTTGGAGAACATCTGATACAAGTTGATTATATGCAATGCTGAAACAGTAATTCCTGAACCCAGAGGCCCAAACTACATTGATTATTTCACAGATATTACCAGGTATTCATATGTGGAGTCAGTGCCAAAAATGTACCTACATAAATAAATTTCCTCTGCAGTTTTGCTGGCACTGATATTTTGCTTCAGGTTTCTGTTCTATGCAAAACAATAACCTCCACAGTGCATCTCAGCATTGAGGAGGGAACTGAGCTCCAGTGCTGAGAGAAGCAGTTCTGAAGTATTAAGGACAGGTAGCCTGGTCCTGTCATCCTTGAATGTAGCGGAACATTGTCCTTGCATTCAGAGGGAACAGGACACAAACCCTGTTTCATAAGCATTAGTGTCAATGAAATTAATTGTCCCAAGTACTGAGATAACTGTGCAAGATCTCTCTCCACACAGTAGAGGTGAAATTGGACACAGCAACTTTTTTGAGAGAATTTCCTATGGGAGCATTAGCTGTAGGAAGTCATTTGAAACCATTCCCTTGGCTGAAAATTTTTACTGAGGGGATGACGTTTTTTGTGTGTTCCAACATCTCCAGAACTGACTAGCTTGGAAGTCACAGGGCTCGGGGGGAACCACACAGAAAGGTGCTTCCAAAAGCGGTATGTAGTATCAGGTGATATACAAGTGTCCATGTCATTTGGTTGATGGGTTAAATACTATTTTCTATCTCTGTTCTCATTTACTAACCTTTAGGACTGTAGTGGGATATTTCCAATAAGATTTACCTTTTCTTAGCTATTAAAAATAGAGCAGATCAATGTCTTACTCCTGCAAGTCACGATCTGTAGGGCTGCTGAAGACACTATTTTCCTTTCCACTTTTCCCCCACCCTCACATGAAAGTTTTTTGCTTTTCTGATGTGTATTACCAGAAGGCGTTAGCTGCCCTCCTGCTTACACAAATGAGGAACACCTCCACATGGAGTTATTGTGGCAAGTGGATGGAATTTGGCAGAGACTCTACGTCACTTGGAATTTCCAGAATTTAATCTGTTATTTCTCTGCACACCTAGGGATGTTCAGTGTGGTACCAAGCACCGTCAGTCAGTGGTGGGTTGGCACAGGGGCTGTCGGAGCACTGTGCAGTCTCTGCAGCACTATGGGCTTCCATTTCCAGAGGGGATTTCTAGCTGGTCAAATTGACTTGCTTACCTGTGTAGCACAAAGGGATTGAAATGAAGCAGTGAATCTAAGCTGAATGTGTTTGTAAAAGGCCAAGACCATTAAGACTGGAATAAAATGGATTGGTGGAAAGTGGAATCAGATCCCTGGGTATCAAGGATATCAAGAGGTTCTATCTTAAGTTACTGCATCAAAAAGCAGCAAAGAAACTACTACAGACCTCCAAAATAGGAGTGGTCTGGCATTAAACATGATCAACTCTGGCACATTTTGGGAAAATCTAGGGTTTATTTTTAATATTCTCCTTGTGGGTGAACTTAGTAAAGCGCTTAGTGTTGAAGGTTAGGTGGAACAATATACATAATGAACATGCTGTACAACTGCAGTCTTTCACAGGAAAAAAAAATATATCCGCCTTAAAAATAATTCCCCCCTCCTCAAGTATCCAGAGAAGTGGTTCAATAAATAATGGAATGTCACTATAGACTAAATAGATTTTGAGATGATAGGTCTTTTATTTTTGAAGTAATAGTAGAAAATAAAAAAAGGCATTTAAAAATCTGAACGTTTTTACGTTCAAATAACAAATATAAATATCCAACCTGTTATCTCTGTATTTCTTAACAGTAATGCATTCCCAATTTTAAATCCAACAAATACCCATTTTCATTCCAGAATTAAGTTATCCTATAAAGTAACAGCAGCAGATAGTATGAATTTATAGTGGAAACAATGATTATTGATTCCTAATGCATAAAGGATTCATAATACAAACATCAGTAGCAAAAGATTTTTGCATTTTATTTTCATATTTATTTGGAAAGTATATAACTGCAATAGTTTATTTTTCTAAACTGAGAAAAAGCATAAAATGCTTTGGAATACTCTTAGCTAAAAAGGTAATAAGAATAATAAGTACTTAGATTATGGGATAAAATGTGTTTTCTCTAAGTAGAATACATCAAAATAATCAGTTTAGGATTCCTGAGCATGACTACCATAGCTCACAGAGGTAAATGTTCCAATAACTGCACCAAAACCGAAGCATCACATGAAACTCAGTGCTAATAATCAAAGATGAACAAAGATGGACAAACAAACAAGAATAATCATCCTACAAAAGTAATTTGATTTCTACACACAGCAATCCTGGCTAACTCCTAAATAGCCTGTAAGGTATACATGAAATGCAACGAGTTTTACAGGGGAACAGATCAGCTTCCATTTCCACAGCATTTTATTGTAAAAGAAATCACTATAGGAATATAAGACTTTTAAACTTATAAAAATAACTCAGCATTGCCCTTTTAAATTGTTTCTACTGACAAGCGAAGTCATAGTGGCATTTGTTCATCCAGATCCCAGTACACACATGTATTCATAATGATACATCCCTCGAATGGCACAGTTCTTCTGTGGTTGCTACCTGTCAGCACTTGTACTCGAGAACCTTGAATATCAGTGACTCACTAATGTTTTATGATATTTTACCTCACTTTATGGTAGCCATTTATGACAAGACCAGAATGACATAAACTGCCATAAAGCAAAGCAATGCAATCACACAAATGACCATAAATCAAGGTAGCAACAGAAAAAGGTCATAAAAGGAAAGAAAATTGGAGAAAACAACATTTGAGTTCAGATTCAGAAGTCTAGAGTTAACAGCACCAAACTTCAGGACAGATGGATGTGAGTAGCGAGTAAATTCAGTGTTCCACTGATACTAATCATTTTGTGTGTGTGTGTGTGTGGATGCACTGACTATGATGGATACATAGATAGGCTTTCATTACTTATAAACCCCTTTGGATGTACAAAGCATTTGCTGCAACAGTGTGCATGGTCTTTTTTCCTCCTATGAAGTTATCTTAGCTTTGTCCTATATCCTAAGCAATTCCAAATTCAGATGATCTTTTGAACAACTTTTCCATAATCTATATCTCTGTGTATTTAACTTTTTTTTAAAAAATGAAAAATATCTTCCTGTTAATCACGTTGACCACCTCCAAAAGAATGGGAGCGTTATGTCCTTTTCTTGGAAGTCCCCTTTTCTTTTTCTTGGTCTGTAAGAGAAGCTCCTAAGCAGAAAGGGAGATCAGATGTCGAAAGATGAGGATTAAACAGAAACTTCACAGAGCTGGGGCGTTGTGGGTAGACTGAGTTGCAAGCAGTAGTTTATTGCATGGTGCCCATGGTCAGAGACCTCTTTTATTGTGTCATGGATGGGGACAAGAGGAGGACCAAATGACATCAGGGAGGACAAGAAGCTCTGCAGCCTCACAGTATCAGAGCCTAATGGGTCAGCAGAAGCTGTATGCAATGAGGTATAACGGTACATATACCACACCTTAAAGTTATACTATCATAAAAATGAGAAACTGCTAGCAGTGGAGATAACAGCATTTATGAGGACAATTTATGGGCTGCTCATGTGGTATAAATATATACAGTACACAAACACCAGTGGGGATAAATTCCACTGGACAACCCTGTTATTTTAACAGTAACCTTGAAAATATTATGTTGTTTAACCAAGAAAGTGTTAAAGGAACAATACATAATTTAATCTCTTTCTCCACCCTGTACAATTCATCTCTGTATTAGCAGCAGTGATGTTTTAAGAGGTATGTGCATTAAGATAAACACTGGTAGTTAATTGCATTTATTTTAACATCCTCATGCTTCCCTTTCCACACCCTTGTGTCTTCATCTAATGTGCAAGCCTGATTCTAATGGAGTTAGTTGATAGTGTTTTAAAACCTGTGAAGACATATTTTTATCCCTATCCTTCCCCTGTTCTGCTACTGTTTCCTAGATCAGTTGCTCTTTTGGAGTATCACTTGCATTCACCACTGCCGTAACCATTTCTAGTCACTTTTCTAAAAATTGTCTTTGTCAAAGGACACCAGTGTAGTAAATGGATATGACAGAAACATAGCAGCTAAGTTTAAAAAAAAAAAAAGAGAAAAAGGAAAAGAAAAAAAAGAGGAGTTGAGCTGAGAGATACTGAACAAGTGCATTTGCAGTGAGCTGAGCTGGGATACCAAGCCATCAAATTCAGAGATGCAGTAAAGTGCTGAATTCTCCTGGTCCTGCCCTGTGGCTCCAGGAATCAGTGCTGAGGTACAGTTTGTCTCCCTTCTTCTCCCTCTGCAGGACAAAATTTGGATCATTTGAGATCATTCCAATCCACTTTTGAAAGGTCCTTTTCATAGCCAGGAGTAGTATCACCTGCAAGTCACACTGTCAGTGAAGGAGGGGAGATATCAGCAGATCAGAAACTCTAAGATGAAAGGAAAACGTAGAAAAGTGGTTTGGTAGTTAACCAAAGAGGCAGCACTGCACTTGGTACACCATTTAATCCCTTTGTGACTTGATTTCCCTATTGCTTCCTTATCTATAGCAGAAGGCAGCATTCGGGAAATTAAAATGCCATGCTCTACACTTTAGAAGAAATGTTGTTAGCCTTTCAGAATATTTTGGGTCAAATTTTAGCAGTTATTCACCAAGGTGTAAATTCAATGTCTCTGACTGTACTCTTGCTGCCAAGAAGGTAAACTAGGACAAGTTAACAGAATGATCCAAGAGTAAAGAAAAAGCTGGTATCTTAATTTTTGATGCAGTCTATGTGTTCTCATTATTACATTGTTTGTATTACTTTTGATTTATAATGTAATTGGGGAACTATAGAAATGTTAATGGGAAAGATACTGTTCTGAATATGACAAAGTTGTTTACTAATTGTTGCCTTTAACTCAGGCTAATTTTGTAGTATTGAAATATTTAAAAATGTTTTATTTCTTTATTTTAGGTTGTCATGAAAGCGTTGTTTAGTTTGAACTCCATTCTCAGATGAGCTGAGCTTTCTTCCTTTTTTTTTTTCCCTTTAAAACTAGGAAAATAGTGCGAATTATAAATTTTTTACACTGGGGTTCAATCTCAAACCTTTAGGCAAGCCCATTCATTTTGTTAAATATTTAGATGAGAAATTGTTGCTTGTATGTTTATTTATTTATTTTTACAACATCCACCGTGCTGCTCATTATCTTAGGGGAGATGGAGAATATTGCAATGATTATTCGTAAGCTTGGTAATGAGATTACTGAACCATTTACAGTTGATTTTTTGTGATGCACAATTACAGGGTTTTATTTGCAGTGCCTTTAGAGGTTTTGGTTTTGCCTTTTAATGATTCACACTTATATCCTTTGTTCCTTATGTAAGGATGAGATTCTAGCTTTGGATGTTTTCCATTTCTCCCTTCCCCACGCCACACCACTCTGCCCAATGCACTGAATGCATGTTATCCTTTAGATAGAAGTAAGAAGCTCTTACTCAGCCAAGTGATCCTCTTTTGCAAGCTCTTACATATGAGTATATACTTGAGTATATACTTGAGTAGCTGGCGTTAATTGGGAATACTCAGGTAAATATGATTATTTGTGCATTTCCTTTAGATGACTCTTCCAGTCTATGTTCAAGTCAATGGAGAAAATCTCAATGACTCTTTTTGGCCTTGTCTGCCTCATAAATATGATATATTAATAGAAAACAGTAGAAAAGAAGTGTTGCTTTACAGGTCTTAAATATCTCATAACTGGGAGTTGTTAAGGTTGATTACTGTATTGTCACATTTATTACCCCCATTCTTGATTGCTACCCACTTTTCCTCCCAAATAGCTGTGATTTCAGCAATTTCTGAACCTTCTGGTGGAAGATTCCTAATATGGAAGGAAATAAGAAATATAATATTTGGAGGCATCCTTTGTTTAGAGATCCCATGGGTTATACTTGTGAAAATACAGTATCTTTGTTTTCCTGTTGTCTCAAAGTCTTTAATGCTAGTGAAAGGTCTCCCATTCACTCAGTAAGCTCTGTTTTATTGTAAAATAGTGAAACCTTAAAAAGCTCTTTTTGTCTTCTTTTTTTCCCAGATTTACTTACAGTAGTTTATATTTTAAATTCAGGTAGAAAGATGTGAAAATTTTATTCACCCAACTTTAATCACCTAAATAGGGCACAGGCAAAAAGACAGAAATGGGTGTTAATATGTGACATTAAATTTATGGCACTAGTCCTAGCTATTATTCAAAAATCAGTGGGACATTTCATTTGTAAAAATTGTAAGTTCTGAGCTTCTTTTCATGTTCAAAAGCAGATATGCATTAACACTTGGAATTTATGTAAATCCATAGTTAACTTCAAAAATGCCTTAAAAACAAAATTTGTTTTTTTCCTTCAGCAGCAAAAAAATCAAAACCCACACAGCACGTTTCAGTTTACTTGAAAAAAATAATAGAATTTAGGGAAATAAAAGCACAAGAAGATCCCGAATAATTGCATTTCCTTATGGAATAATAACAAAGCTAAAAAAAAATTGTTTATTTTATCTCAGGAAGTGTCTGTTGACTGCTTCATTATACCAAGAATAAAACTGCTGCACAAAGGGATGCATAAGTTATTCGAGGTAATTTAAAGCCATATCCCAAACACATTGACTATAACAGAAATACTTTCTGCAACTTAAATGGACCAAGTCTATGGAAAGTCAGTGGAAGAGAAGGAAAACGATCACTCCTACTGTTTAGCTTGCATTCTAGCCATGAACTGTACTGCTGAATTCACATAACACAGGATTAAGAAAACAACACACCCTCTTGTGTTTCATGTGCAATACGTTCTGGCTTCCTTTGAGGTGGGGTTCATGTAAACTAGTTCATAGGATTTGCTGCAATCTGTTCTTTTTTTTTCTAAAAGCATATTAATACTCTCATATGATGTGCACACAAGGCAGTGACAGCCACTACACTTGATTTCTGAAGTACTGCATCCCGAAGTAAGAGAGTAGCTCATTAGAATATACCCTTTCTTGGAATGAAAAGAGTCCAAAAACTATATTGAACATCCAGGATTAATTTTGCTCCTTGAAATTACAGATTCAGCTAAACTGCCATCACCTCGTTGGGATGAATTGTCACACTGTTGAAATTGAAGCACTGGCAATCTACTGGGAGTAAACGTCCTTATGTACCACTATCTAAAGGATGGCTACCCTGGGGTTTCTACCAAGCCTACATGATCATATATTGATGCTAGGCTTATTTATCTCCGTGGTTCTGAAGTACACTTAATCATCTTACTAAGGTGTCCTATGTGGTGCATAATTAATATTATACATTGACTTTGGTAGAAAGCTTTGGGAGGAGGGATTTGGATGTTCCGGAAGAAATATGGAAACTTCTTTATATTCAACAGAGAGCCTGTGTGGTAAAGATTGAGCTCCTCCATTTAGAAAGATGAGGAACAATGAAAATGTTTCTTTTTCACCCCTTGCCCCTAATGCTTGTATTATTCTCTCAGTTTAAACACTGGTCCACTGCTAATTTTTGCCAAAAGTGAGAGTGAAAAATCATTAATTCAATTTCTCCTTGTTTTGCCTCTGGTGATTGCTGTCACTTCCAGGTAATAGCTTGTCTGCGGTTCTGACCCAATTCTTAAACCAGTCTTTCCCGTACCCAACCAATTAATCTAATGGTTCATTAATTGCAAACATCTGAAATCATTAGAACCTGATTGAGCACAAAAGCATCAAATCCTGTGAAGCTGTGACTGCTTAGCCAGCAAATGGTCTCATTGCAAAGGAATGTCAATGTTTATAGTAAATGTAACCTAAACTAGGGTGTTCATTGACATATCCCTCCATTTGTATACAACGGCTCTGACATCTATCAGTTCAAGAGTGCATGATTTATCCACTGCTATATCCTGGAACTGACAAGCCAAAGATTACAGCTTAACCTACATGAAAGCAGAGGCTGTATGTGTTCCTAAAATAAATATTTAGTAACTGACAAGCTCTGGTTAATATTAATTCCTGATAGAAAGCAGTCAATTTAAGCTTACTTCATGCCAAAATCTATTTGTATTTTGTAAATCATTTTTCAGGAATACAGTCTAGAGAATCTCAAAAAAATATGTAAGTGTGGGAGGTTACTATATCTGTTGCATTTCATATATCGCGCATCTGCATTAAAGAGAACCTTCAATGGATTCATAAAATGGGCCAGACCTGGGTAAGGACACACACAAACAGTGTTCTGATGGTAACCATGAAATAGAGACATTTAACTTTAACTTTAAAGTGAACTTAGTGCATGTGAAAGATGCTAAATTTACCATTCTGGAACATGATGTCTTCAGTTTATCCATATGGGACATAGCACAGGTAGTATTAAACTTCACTGCCAAACTGCATCATGGATCTGTCTCCTTGATGTGGTCTTTGATCTTTCTCTTTTTCTTCTTTTGTTTGTTTTTAGAGGCTACTAATTGTTCTACTGATAGATAAATAGGGAAAGAGGTGAAAAAATCCATTAAAGCATTTCTGAGCGTTGGCATTCTCCTAAATGTTCTTGCCTTGCTGCTCTGATGACAGCTGCCTTCCTACTGAGTCCAGTCTGGGGCCAGCAGTTAGTGCTCTCCTCAGCATGGATAATGCAAGGGGAAAATTCTGTTTTTCTGTTGAGCACATGCTTGGATAAATGTCTTCATGAAAAACCTTAGTGAACTGCTTATAATTAAAAGTAAGAAGACTATGTGCATAATGCAGCTATGAGCTCACCCTACCTGTGCACAGGACAAATACCAATCCTGCCCAAGTCAGCTGATAACTGTGGAGTCATAGCACAGAAGCAGTAAACACTGATGGAAAACAGCTTCACACCATGCAAGTATGGCTACTTGGCTTCAAAGAGGAGCAGATCTCCTATTTGTACAACATTTGCTATCTTTTTCTCTTTTACACATGCAGCTTCATCACACAATACCCAGTGCTCTTGCTTCTCCATGTATGCATTCAAAATGCCTCTACTTCTCAGGTTCATTTTTCTGTCTGTGTGTTCATCCGGCCTGTAATTTTAAGAGATTTTTTCCATTAATTCTGCACTTGATTTCTTCTTGCATATGTCCCTAAACAAATATTAACTGCAAAGTTGGTGATGTAGCAAAGGTGAATTTTGTGTGTTCTTCAGACAGACAGGATAACATTGTGAATATACTTGACTAGGTCTGGACTTGGGATCCTCAAAGTATTTCTAACATAAATATGTGTGTGTATTCGTCACTATGCTTCCAGAAACCCTCAGTGAGTAGAGGGGAAGAGGGCTAATTCTGCTCTTCCCAACCTCTGGTCTTTGCAGCCATAGTAAGCAGGCCACACAGTCATATTCAGTACTGTTTTTTTGAAATCTTCCTACTTAAAAGATTGCTAATAAGGGTGCATAATGATATTCAAAGGGTTTAAACAGATGTCCATTTGAGTAGGAACTTCTACCCCTGCAGATAACAAGGTGGGGATGATTTGGGGAGGCTACCAAGCAAAGAAACTGAAAGATAATCTGTGAAGGAACTAGCTGTGTGCTTCTGGCAATAGATGAGCAGTATCAGTAGCCCTAATGATTCAGGGCAGTGGCCTGAGGAAGTCTTTGGAGTGTGGTTTCCTTTATCACTTTTACTGGACTAGCCTTTAAGAATGAGTTATGATCTGATGGTTTGATCTTTTGTATTGTGTATGGGGTTATTGCACCTTTTAGTTCCTGACAACAGTAGTAAAGCTGCCAAGTATTACTTAAAGTGTGGGAATGTTTATAAGAACTCAGCAAAGGAGAGTGCCTAGTATTCAGAGTGCTAACAGTACAAGAAACATTATCAAACATCTAGAAAAATGATGTGCTGTGGTGCTTGCTGCAATACCTTGCTTTGAAATGATCTTTTCCAGCTAGTGAAATAAACCTTTATCAGAATGCAGGGGTCAGTGGCAATGTAAATACTGAGGACCACAATTCCAGGGTATCTCTGTGCTTATATCTGAGGAGAACTGCATGTGTTTTCAAATATACATGTATGTTCACCTCTGCTCTGGAATTATTTTAGACTAAATACCAAAACGTGCTTGTTCTGAACATTAAACGGAGTGACATTATTAGTTTTTTGACAACGTTCTAATGGAATCATAGTTCAAAATATTCTGCGAAAACATTACACTCCCCCATCATTAAGGTGAATTTTGTTTGCATGCTCTTTTCCCAGAATACTGATGTTAATTTTTGCTTAACTTTAGTCTTACAAGTTATGAAGCAATTTAACAGACTCAGTAACCTTTCATTAAAGTTCAGTGCAGTACTTAAGCATGTTGGGTGCATTAATTGTTAACTGACAGCTATTATTTCTGTGAAACCCTTTTGTAGTAAAATTTCTGCTTGATGGATTGGATTTTACAAAATTTGCATTTCACTGAGCCAGAGTCAAATGGTACTTAGAGCTACAGTAGATATTTAAATAAGAAAACAATAACTCTTTAAACTATTGTTAAATAACTACTAAAACTATGAAACTTATTTAGGATAAACTCTTCATTATGGAGTTTGTGTCCCTGCAGTACTGATTTTGACATAACAGTATTAAAAAAAAAAAAAAAAACAGCTTCTATTCTAGACAGGACTAAATGTCTACACCCAGACCTGAGGGCTGGCACAAAGCTGGCATGAAGAGTGTGGAGCCCTGTACTTTCAAGCACAAGGGAAAACCCAAGAAAATCAGCAGACAAGGTTTATATGTTTCCCTATACCTCCATTTCAGAGATGGAGTTTATGTGTATATATATATATATATATATTTCCTACTCAGGATGCTATCAGATGATGTAATGCATGGTGAGCAATTCTCTGAGGTGCCAGAGAGCGTTGAATTTCTCAGATAGTAAACTCTGAAGACTTTAATGGATTAACATAGTTTTCCTGGCTACTGACTTTGCAATGACCCTTGTGTCTAGCAGACTAAACTACCCTCAGCACTACTACTTTGAGAAGAATAATAGAGCATCAGCAGCTAGCAGCAGTGTTTCAGCACTGTGGTAGTAACAGTATGGAGAAGACAGTGAGAAAGGAGTAGAAGAAGATATCAAGTCTCTGAAAGTGAAAAGGAGGAAGAGTTGACAGTGATAAAAGAGGGGGAAATCACTTTGGAAGAAACATGGAAGTTTTGTGGTTTAGCTTGTTTGTTACAAACTGCTCCAGAAGAACAACAGCTGTCAGAGTTGTGTTAAAAAATTAAAATAAAAAAAAAAAGAGAGATACAAAGCTTGGACACCTGCAGCATATGGGAACATTACACCTATTAGCTTGAATGTATCTGGCTGAATATGTTGGCCTAGAGTGAAGATGCAGGGAGGGTAGGAGGAACATGGAAGAGGATCCCTTGTGGAAACCAAATTGTCCACCAAAGAGGAGGGAGCAATTATAATAAGATGTGACTGAAAGAGGCAAGATATTACAAAGTTTCTCACAACAAGAGCACTACAAATTTCTAAAATGAGAAGACAATCAACACAGAGATGAAAGACTATAAAAAAGTAAGGGTGGAGAACTAGCCTATCATCCATATTCTTGCGTATACATTGATTTTATCAATGATACACCATTGTTAGGATCAGTTGAACTTTTTTTTTAATGCATATGTCTATATATCCTATCTGATCACAGCTCTGTCTGTGCTATCATCTTTCCTGGTTGTTGATATATTCCTTATACTTAGTGAAACCTTGTGGAAGAGAAATCTAGGAACACATTTTTTAAAAAATGTCATGAGCTTAAATAAACAAATAATAGCACGGATATTCCATTAATGTTGATTACTGAGTTGTTAAAAATTGAACACTGGGGGTTTTTTAATGATAGAATAAATTCATAATTCTATGATTATGTTAAAGATCTGAATTAAAGTTGAGTCATGCCTACCTATCACTAAATCAATTACATGCTGTTATTTGATAAAATTAGCTGACTTTAACCACTAATCTTAGATGCATTATTAAATACATAAGAGTAGCAAGAAATTACTTAGATCATCATTATTATCAACACTGGAAAAAGAATGTTGCTTCCTTCCATATGCTAGAAATCTGATGAGGAAAGGAGAAAAACAGAGAGAAAAGTGAGTTACTTAATTATTCAGGAAGGAATTTCCTCTTCAAGAAATTCCTTTCTCAGCTCAGCCAAATGCTGTCATTCTATGGCTTCTAATTTTAAATAGAACTTGGATAGCAGGTCAGAATTTTTAACAATAAAACTGCAGAGTCCATACCACAGAATAATGGTCAAGTATTTTTGCTTCTTTATTAATGCAGAGGTTTGCCATAAGTATCATATGGTAAGACCCCATACACCCAAGTTCTTTGTACATTCTCTTTACGTTATCCTTTTTATGCTCTAGAAGAGATAAAGGAGAAATAACTCAATAATGCTGCAATTTTAGCAATGTTCTTTGAAGACCCACTGTCCTTTTCACAGGTTATTCCCACGAGGCCATTATGTCCCACTGATACCTTGCATCTGTCACTGGATGGGAATGAATCCCTTGGGTTGAATTAGATCAATACTTTGACCTTCAGGAAGATCCTTTTTTTGTATCAAGTAAGCAATGAAAAAAAGTAAGTGACAAAAGAGCTTATCCATCATGTGTAAGACACAGAAGAAGTGTATGCGAAGTTTAGGCACTGCTTAGTAAATGGAGACAGTTTGTGGTGTAGAAAACACAAAAATATGAGGAGTTGTCATTCAGATTGACCTCTTGGACATATGTGAGATAGAGGATGAAATCTGTCACATTGGCACTTTGCACTGAGGTCATCCATATGTGGAGAGTGATTTTTCAAGATGTAAGGTCTGTTAGGAACAATGAAAAGAAAAAGAAAGCAGACCTCATTTAGGAAGGTTTCATTGTTGGGTGCGGCAGAAAAGAAAAAGGTGGAAGACCTACAATGAGGTCATGTGAAGCAAAGCAATACAGCTTGAGATCAATTTTATGTTTGCTTAAAGCAGAAAATTAACCATATTTTCATAAGGGAATTGTCATGATTGTGTCCTAATGCTTTCAAAATTAAGCATTCCCCAAGGCAATGAAGACTGCAGAAAATAACTCAGTGGCAGTGCTATGCTTAAAAAATTAGAAAATAGCCAGCCCTATGTTTGAAAGATCTGAAATAAGTTGGCTGGTCATTTTTATGCTGCTCTGTGAGTCAAAGTAAGCATACCTGCTACATGAAGAGTGCTCTTGGGATGTGCAACACACCTTGTATGGTTATGTTACTCACTGTGGGTATTAAAATAGGCTGGCTGGGAAACATGAAGAAAATGTGAGCAGAAACATTAGCATGCAATTTGTTTTTTGTGAAAATTGTGTTTTGGTGAAAACATTTAGAACAATTCTATAAATGAAAAAAGAGTAAGTCTTTAAAATTGTTGAAAAACAAATATTCTCCTTGAAAAGCAAAAAATTCCCTTGTAATAAGAGTGGATAATGAGGATGGTTATGATGGCATGGCAACACAGCTAACTGCTTTGAAAACAAAGTAGTTAAAGGAGAACATACTCAGATTACAGTTAGCTATCTTGATAGAGATATTTTATTTCTTAATATAGCACAAATTACCAAAAAAGCTAGCTTCCTGCTCATATGGCATTTCTGTACCAGAACAATCAGAATTTTCCTCTGCAACATTTGTAAATTAGGTAGGTAGATACAAAATCCATGATCCAAGCTTTTTCCTGCAAAAAGATCCTTCAGTAAAATTTACATTATTAAATTAAAAAGTCATATTTAAAAAAAAAACTGTTAACTTTCCTTTTTGAATTCCTTAAAAAAGCTGAATGATACTTTCTGCATATTGTTTCAATTCTTTTATTCCTGTCTTTTTGCTTGAAACACTATTCTCACTATTCTTCTCTTTTTCTACTTGAAAGTGACTTTTGCATTTAAGTTTTCTATTGTAACAGTGAATCTCAAGCCTGTCAACTGCACATGTAGTGAGCAACATCTCTCGTACAACCAAAAAGAAGGTTTTGTGGAAAGACATATTTGGCAGAGTACCAAATACCTTTGGCTTTGGTAACAAACACGACTGTTGCATACTTTAGAGCAAGTAGGTCACAGCATTCTCAATGGTTAGCATCATTCATCTTTCTTCTCCTCAGGAAAAAAAGCCAAAGAAATAAACCAAAACTGTGATGGTGTCCCAAGGGAAATTCTCTTAAGTCTCATAAGGGGCATACCCAGACTTTTCAGGGTTTCAGTATAACTTATTTCAGTGGATTTTACACCTCCAGGTTTTGTACAAATTAGTACTTTAACCATATAAGCAGGACTGGGAATCTGAAGTTGTAGAGGGAAAAAAAAAATAAAGGAAAGTTATTTTGATTTTTCTGTTAAGTTGCAGATGTAGATGTCTGGATGTCTGGACATAAGAGACCAAAAAGGAAAGCTGCCCTCCTGGAAAGGTTGCCTTCTGAATAAAGTTTCTCCCCTAATCACATGTAGGTAAGAGGAACCAAGATGAGCACCACCATCAGGTAGTCATTCTACAGCTTCTTAATGCCTCAGTGTAGATAAACTAACGGTACAGCCTGACTTTAGAGTCTTGTATTGTGACAGGATGGAACTAAATCCTTCTTCCTTAATCTTGACCAAAATGTTCCAACTTTAACTTGTTTTTATATAAAAATTTCAAAGAAAGGGCAGAGAAAGTGTAAGAAGAATGTATTAAGCGTGAAAAGTTTCTGAAAAGGAAAAAAAGGAAACATATCTATTTTTCCACGCTCATTTTTAATCAACCTCAAATTCAAAAGACAACTTGCATTCTCCATTGAGAAAGAGTAAGCCCCTCCAAGAGTGTAATCATACTAAAATACACAGCTATGATAATGTATAACTGGAACTCTATCAAGCTTCTATCTTGAGGAACTGAGGTATGCCTTGGAGGAATGCATTAGATGTTATGGTTAATTAACTAATTTACTCAATCAAGTTTAACAGTGGTTTCAACTTTAATGACACCATTACATTTTAATATGAAAATAACAGGCTGTATTCCTACAATTCCCTGCAGTCCGCCTCCTTTCTACCATCCACTTACAATTTGATTTTGATTTGTGAAGTCTTAAACCTGCTTATAATGTCAAGCACATGTAATACAATATGTCTAGTGAACATTATACATGCCCACCTTACAAATACAGTTGCTTGAAGTCAGAGCTCCTGACAGATAGTATGCATTCTTCATTGAGTTTGCATATGTACTTTAGAGAGAAAATGGTGTACATGTGTAAATGTAAATAAGCTAATTTTAGGTTCAATCAATTTTCTCAAAGATCTGGAATCCCTGATGTCCAGCAGAATTCCCTGTCTCATGCTCCTGCTTTCCCTGGGCTGATGTATTTGCACAGCTAGGTCCTTTTAGGCTGAAAGTAGAAATTGAAGCAAAGAGAAAAGCAGTTCTCTCTGTACTCCTTGGTTTGCTGGAAGAAAACATTTCTCTACCTAAAAATTATAATCACGAACCATTTTGGTGTTCCTGTCACCATGGCAAGGTCCATCCTGGCTGCAGTCTCCCTCAAACATTTTTTTGTTATGAGTTCAACTTTATGGGATATATTCCTTGAATTTAATGTCTTAATATTCTTAGACAACCAATTTCTCCTTTATGCTTTGTCTTATTTTTGTCTGAGCTAATTAATATTAAAAATAAAATTAAATATGAGTGAGAAAATCCTACTCCCCAATATGCCACTGCAACATTTTCCAGTTGCAATCCATCAACAAATAAGTTGTTCATACTTGTGTGGGAAGACCTGTCCCCAAAGCTGGCCAACGTGACACAACTGTTGCCTTATTGCTAGAGTAATTTATTGAGATATTGAGAATGGACCTTCAAGTTGTGTCAGGCAAAGAATCTATAGCTTTCTTTGTCAATGGGTTACTGTGGGTAAAATAGAAAAAGTCTCACAGGGGTCGGGTTTCTTTTTGAAGTAGAAACCTTCAAAATATGGTTCCTGTGTACAGAGTTGAACCAGAACATGGTGACCAGCTAAACCAATACTTGGTCTGTGAAGCGTGAGTTCTACGTGGCATAAACAAGGTCATAGAACCATAAAATATATTGGGTTGGAAGGGATCTCTAAAGGTCATCTAGTCCAACCCCCCTGCAATAAGCAGGGACATCTCCAACTAGGTCATGCTGCTAAGAGCCTCATCAAGCCTGACCTTGAATGTCTCCAGGGATGAGGCCTCCACCACCTCTCTGGGCAACCTATTCCAGTGGTCTATCTCCCTCATATTACAGAATTTTTTCCTAATGCCTAACCTAAATCTCCCCTTTTCTAGCTTAAAGCCATTAACCCTTGTCCTGTCACTACAAACCCTTGTAAATAGACCCTCACCTGTTTTCTTGCAGGCGACAGTTCTTATAGGTCCAGGTATCCAGCTTTATGTCTGTCAAAGTTAAGAAGACTCTGTTCCTGCCTGGCAGCCAATATTTAGTTGCTAAGACACCCAGTCTCCCCTGTGAAATCTGGGCTATACTTCAGGACAGAGCAGAAGCAGACCCATGTGCACCACTGCACCTCTCTCATGCTTGTTGTCCCCATGCAGGTCATACCAGTGAGACCAGGGCATTGGTTGGAAGAAGCAGCCACAGAAGGCAGAGATTTCAGGTGCCAGCACGAAAGCTGCCTGCTGAATACCCACATCCAATTTATAATAGATTTAATCTGATTCTGGAAAGGGACAGTAAATCATTGCTAAACAGTTATATGTGAATTTACTGAGAATTTTTACTATCATAGGTACAAAGGCCATACTTTAGAGATTAACTAGGAAAAGTTTTACAAGAGAGTGGAGATAATGAATCACAAATTCTGTAAGGGTGAACCTCCCATGCTGAATCAAAGTACAGCTGTCTCGTATTTGCTCTGTGTGCATTTTACTACCAGTAATTTTGTCATCAATTTTCATATTTTGTTTAAACATATTTGTCTTTTGGACAAGATAGGTCATATTTCACACATTTGATGAATTTTCTCCTTGGTCCAGTTTTACAGGATTTGCACTTAATTAATTGCACAACCTTTAATTCGACAGACTGTTTTTAATGGCTGCGTAGTTTCAAATGCATATACACAGAGGAATTTCAAAAGCCAATTGTTTTTATGTCACTACCATTGAAAGTTGCAATTATTAAAATATACAGATAATGGCATGGAATTTCTTAGCTGCTTGTACTAAATAATGCACATGCTTTTTAAGGCACATTTCAGGGTTTTCTGTGGAAGTTGGGGTAATCACCTCTGTACAGCAGTGATCGCACACACCCCCTGCGACTTGGTACAAATGCACAGCTCCAACTTGCCAAAGCAAATTTTGCACATGTACTTTGGGAAATATGAGCCTTTCTTTAATTCTTTTGCAGGAATTACACTGCAATTTCATTAATGGTTGTTGAGGGAACTATTTGACTGGGCATTGGCTGGCAGTGCTGTGCTTTAAAGCACTAAATAAGTTTCACACTTCCAAAGCTTACAAAAGCTTAGTGAAGGGAAGACCACCTTTTACTAGGAGAGCTAAATACTGACAGTTGTGGCACTCTTAAAAGCTTCTTTACTTCTTAGCAACTCACAGAAGAGGACTACCTCACCCGTCCAGACAGCACGCTGTCTGGAAATGTGCCCATCAAATCTGTTTGTCAAGCCACCAGGCTTTTCCATGCCTGGTAAAAGGCAGACAGGAAGGAGTAGGCAAAGGTCAATCCTTGTCAGTTCTTTGTAAATGTAATTGTACTGGCAGTTTGCAAGGCGCTTGCTGGTTCCCTAGCAACTTTGTGTATGTGGGGAAGAGTTAAATACATTTTTCTCAGTGTGTTGCTTTTCCACTAATTTTGGCAATATGATTTATTTTATTTATTGGCCTTTGTGCATATTTGGAGGTTTGTGGGCATAAGCTGCAAACTCCCATAAGCAATTGTGCGAGCCTTTGAAAAGAAATCTGTGACTGAGGACTGACTGGGCCGACTGACTTCTGACTTGGAGTATAATTGTGATAATTAATCTAGATTCTGACTTCTTTTGTTATGTGCTTCTGAACAAATGTAATTTGTGAAACAAGTTCTTTACAGACTCTGTTTTTCATATATGTAGTAGTGAGGTGCAATCAGAATCTGACCCAGTATCACCAAGTGCTTTTAGTGATCTTTTATGGTGATGACTGTTAGATGAGGAAATTTTAAAGTGTACATCACAAATGACTCCTAGTAATGACAGATGTAACAACAGTGATTTTAAGATGGATTTTTGTTTAAACGGATGAATTCAGGGATTAAACCAAGACCTAAAACTCCAGTCTCATTCCTTGTCCCTGCTTAGACAAAGGATGAATTAAGCTCATTTGCCTTATTGAAGCCTGAGACAAAACAGTGGGACTCACGTGTGCTGTTGTTGTGGACTGGCACAGCTCCATGGACCACAGAGTAGTTGGCCCAGGGTACGTGTGAGGTGCTGAGAGAGATGTTTCTACAAAGGACCAATTCATATCTCTAAAACTGGTGCACACAGTCCCTCTCCACCCAATGGGAATGGCCAGTGGAGAGCACTCCAGTCCAGCTGTACTTGCCGTGAGAGGAAACTCTGGGGTGCAAGTGTTGCACATAGGATAGGGCTCAGGAGGAAGAAGGTCTGTCACTTGAAAACCTGTCCCTGTGAAAACGTGTCACCTATGCAATGGGGAAATGTGCATGAAGAGTGACCATGATTAACCACACATGCAGTGTACCAAGCATGCTGAGAGAAGTATAGGGAAATTCTGCTTGATTTCCTATTTCTGTTGCATCAATTTGGCTAAAGAGCAGCTAAACACAGGGCAGTTTTTAAGTATAATTATTTGATCTGCCAAGACATATGTTGTTTCCTTTTCAGAAGCTAATATTCCCTTTTACTTCATATGCTGATGGAGTCACAACACTTCCACAACACATAATGGTAATATTGATGCAGAGAGCAATGCATCCAGAATGCTGCATTAATCCATATTGGTTTAGTTTAACAGACAAATTTCCTGACATTTTTCCTTCAACTTCAGTAGAGTTACACCAGCAGAGAATTTGCTCCAGTGTGTTTTAAAGTGTTACTGGCTCTCAGTAATTCATCATTATACATGTCTGCTTGCTTAACTGGTAGAACCTACAAAGACTGGCATGGTGGTTTAAATTGCTTGGTCTCTCCATGCAGGTAGCAATAACTCTTTGCTTGCCATTATGTACCCTTTTCTGTGCATCTGTAGATCTTGAAATGGTTTATAAATTTAGGGTGAGATCATGCCCATTAAGGTGATTGGAGGGTTTAGGACTCTCTCACAGGTGCTCTGAAGTACTCTGCTTCATGGGGGAAATCTGTTGTACCCTTGCTGCAAATCATGTTGCTCCTGTTGCCTTCCTGTGTTGGGCTGTTCTGCAGGGAATGGGGAAGGGGAGCTGGGTGCTCACACTGCCTGGTCCTGCCAGCAGCTAGGATCAGCCCAACAGTGCTACAGGTGCTCTCTGTAAGCACAGCCCTGCAGAAACTTGCCCAGGGCCCCAGAAAGTTTCAGGCAATCTTAGAGTTATGTGGTTGAGTTTTTTCTTCTCTATCCTTTTTTTCTGAAGTCTGGGAATGGAAATTAAAATGGATGCTGCTAAGGTGGAAAGGGGGAAAATTTACAGGCTTGCTTTTCTTGCTTTCATCTCTTCAAGAACTCGGTATGGTCTGCTCCAGACAGAGAAAAAGGCACCGAGATGCTCAAGGATGGATTTTCAAATAGCTTTATCCTCCCTTCTAGGAGCACAATTGTGCATTTTGATTACATAGACAGGCAGGTAACAGGCATGTGTATGAAGGTGGGATCTCAGAGTATCAGAATTGGACAACGTGATTTTTTAATAAACAGGTTATGCAGTTTGTTGTTGTCAGCCAACTTCCAGCACTGAATACACCTTTCAAATTGCCAGCAGTTTCCACAGCCATTTAAAATGTGGTCACAAGAGAGATCCAAGTCACATGGGTTCATGGAACTGGAGCAGCTCCTGGCTCCTAACTTCACAGCCTCTGACAGCAGATCACATTCTCTAACCCTCCAGGATCAGCAACGCAGACTGAGGAGCCTGCTCCTAGCAAAGGGCACTGGCCTCAGGTAGAGGCACTATTTGCTCTTTTTTGTTCCTCGTAATGATTTACAACTACTTCATCCTACCGCAGTAGAAAGACTTACAAAGGAGGAGTTAGAATTCAGGCTGTGTCCTGGTGAGTTTCTCATCTTTGTTCGTTGCAGATGTTAAGTCATTTTCAGATGTAAGTAATTTCTTTGAAAAAGCTTTCTTTGGGGCTGAAATATAATGGCAGGAAATTAGCTGTTAATCCCATCTTTTCTTGGACAGACTAGACATGCATAATAAACTCCCCCTTCCCTCCTCCTTGCTTGCCCAGTGATTCAGTTTGACCTGAAAGAAAACATTTTCTTCCAAGAAAGACAATGTTTATGAGGTGCAACCCTAGTTTGGCTCTGATGATTAGAGACACATGTATCAACCTGTGCAAAATCTGTGATGGCTCTTTAAAGTGAACCCTCGTCAGGAAGGCTGAGATCACAAACCCTGTGATAACCAAAACACCACTAGCTTAACATGATATTCCAAAGTTGCATCCAAACTCACAAACCTGCTTTATAACCTTTGCTCCAGCTGAGCACAGCAGAGACAGTAAAGCTCTGTAATTAGCCTGGAAAGGAACCACACTGTACCCCTCTCCCTCCTTCCTCCTGCTCGGGGATTTGGGAGAGGCATGTCCCAGAATCAGGAACATGGTTGTGTTATCCTTGTCTTCCAGCAGATCTTCACTACTTGCATAACCCTGGAGTCTCCCAGCCAAGTGGCAATGCTGCCAACACGCTGTCAGAAATGGGCAAAACCAGGGATATGGAAAGGTTAGAGTTGTCATTGCAGCCAGAGGTAGAGACTTCTACATTTAAGAGAGATTTGTCAATACTGACTGGTTTCTATTAAATTCTTTAACAGACTTAAAGAATTATTTTTCCAGAACTAATCAGAGAAAAACAGCAAGCATGATTATATGGTCTGGTGAACAGATATCAGATACAACTTTCACATTTTCTCACATGTGTACTAGACCATGTGTCTCTTTGTGGTAGAAAAGCTTAGACTTTGTTTCCTTATTTTAACACTCATAACTGCTTCAGTTCATGTTGTAATAGCTTCTTGGGCACAGGTAGAAAAGGTGTCAATGTGAAGAGACAGTTATGTTGTTTTCTGCTTTTGTGGCTGAGAATATTTTGCTATTTCAGCAAATGAAAGAGAAACTTTTGGGAAATGGGGAGAAGTTCTTCCCCTAAGCAGAAACCTACATTCAGTCCTTAGTTCATTGCTTCTGTTGGGCAAGCATTAAATCAGGCACTGTGATCAGATCCCTGGCCATTCCTTCAGGCTTTGTTAGCACTCCTCACTCCTGCTTTGGTCAGAAATCCTGAGAAAATGAAAAGTGATAGGGAAATAAAAAGTTAACATATGCCCTTCTAATTGTGAAGTGAGGGTACTGTAATGTAAGAGTGGAGAATATTGTGGTGGAAATTAGAAGTTTGTGGAAAATAACCGTGAGTTAGACATTTAAGGTTCTATATGTACTGCTGCCCCAGACTTTTCAGGTTTCCATGCCTGCCCTAAGAAGACACCAACACCAAAGTCAGCGAGAACCTTTGTTCCTCCGGTCATTCAACCCCTTATTGAATTTAATACACACAAACCAGCATGAGACACACCCCCAGGCACATATAAATGCTGGGGACATGGTGGTAGACATGGCAGGTACACTGAGCTGGATAGCCATGCATTGCTGCTGTCAAATCGTGTAAATAATGCTCCCTTTCAGTTTCAAAGCACTGTACTTTATTACTGTTCTTATTTATCTCTAAATATAGCAATGCCAGAACATCTGCTTATCTAAGTAGCTCCATTTGGTCCTAAACCCATCAGGTTCTTGGAAAAAGGATTTTAATAGGTCCTTTTCTAGTGAACAGAGGAGTTGTTGAAACTCCTAGAGCTGGGAAACAATATTACTTATTGTAAAGCTTCTCCATTGCATTGATTAATTATTTTTAAATAAATAAGTTGCTTTGAAAGTTATTTTTAGTCAAACCAATAGGACTTGAACTGAAATTCATATGCCAGGCAGCAGCCTTGTGAAATGTAAACTGAGTTATGAACCTATAGAAAATGGATTTTATTATGGAAATGTAAACTGTCCCCAAAGCATAGCATGGGGAGCTGATGCTATAACAACATACTAGTAAGTAATAAACAACAGCCAGTATTATATCAGATGACTGGGTACAGCTCGAAATGTATCTGTTTGGGTGTTGAATTATCCCCAAATTTGAATTATGGGCATATAATTCAAATTATCCCCTTCCAGCAATATAAAGTCTGACAGACATATTTTTTTAATATACTTCTTGTGCTGTTTTGCATTATGTCACATCCTCCAGCGTTAAAAGCACAGCTTTCCTAACATGATTCATCAGAAATCAGGGGGGAAAAATAGTTGAGATCTGATATACTGAGTACTCTTAAATTACATAGCAGCTTCAAGTGTAGTGTATGAGGAGACAGAAGCAGAGTGAATAACTATGTCTCAGGCTGTCATGTCCGTGAACTGGGAAACTCACTGGCTCATTGAATCATTTCCTGGTACTTCTGCTCATCCATCGATACAGAAAGCAACCAGACTGAGTTTACAGAGATGAAAGCCAGAGTAATTCAGAGCCAGCTGTAATTCTTTATAAAACATACACTAAGTATTTTTGTTGACTCCTGCATGACATTTCCAAGGTGGCTGGGAAACCAGGCCATTTGTTACACAGAATCTAGATCAATAGAAAGCACAGAGGAAAACAAGTAAAGTTAACATCCAGTGGAAAGGACAGAACAACTTCCAAGTTTGCACATCTCAGATGTGCACAGTGTACATTTCAGGGGAACATCCTGTTCTTCAGAACATTGTATTCAATTGCTGAAAAATATTAAGCATGGGGAAAAGCTACTGCCTTACACACTTATAACTGTCAGATTTTACCAGTGTATAGAATAGAAGCATTTTCACACTTTTTCTTTTAGTTTTCTGTGCAATTACAATGGCTACCTATGTCTCTGTAATTCATATTCCACAAATATTTTGTGAGTGCTCTGACACACCTGAATCCTCACTTTCACTAATGCTATCTGCTTTAACACCACACAATTACTACATTTCAGTATATAAAAGAACATAATATATACTAAAACCCTAAATATGTCTTTTCATCAGATATGATCTATCAAGGATAACAATAATTTGTTATATTGGTTCTCAAACTTGGTCAAATTTCACAGTGAAGACTTTTTCTGATCTCATTGCCTTGATGAGTCTGGACTCATTTGTCAAGTTTTGATTTGAGAGCAAACTTTTTAAACACACCTTGTACAGATTCAAGACTTGCCTCATGTCATTATAAGGATCAAGTCAATTTCTATTTGTATTTTGTATGCTGTCCTTATTCAGAAAGTTAATATCCAGGCTTTCAGTGTATTCTACATTAAAAGATGGAGGAAAAAATATTAATCTCCATAGGTTTGTCCACTTAATGTTACTACTTGCTAAGATTTAAAAGAATTAACACATCACTTGGACTTTACATGGAAAGATTTAACTTTTTGATAAACAGCATGCTCATCTGCTGCTGTGCTAGCTATTTTTAACCCACCTTGTGAGTATGCTTTTTTTATTGCTTTATACAGCATATCTGATTCTCTCTAAAGCGCAAACTAAAAAATCTATCTGGCTGTCATTTGCTGCATAGTGCCATCTATCATCATGCAGCTTGGCAGCTGTAGTGCATGAGAGAGAGGGGGGAGCTGAAGCAGGAGGCACAGTCAAGGACTTTCACATGTAACACAAAAAACATTCTTGTCACAATTATTTATGGCTCTTGCTGGGGCACATAATAGGACACATAAAACCTCTGTTTCAGTTTCAAGCACCCTCACATCCACTCTCCCTTGTTGAAGTTGGTCGCAGGCAGTTTTGCTTTACACATACAATTTCCTAAACAATGCCGAGCACTTGTGAAGTGACAGTGACAAATACTAGAGATGCTGCTGCAGCTCTGCAGGCTGTTACAGGAGCAGTGGTGTCAATAATCAAGGAAAGCTGCCAATGATACCAAAATGCCAGTGTGATATTCCACTTGTTCAACCAGCTATTTGCAATGCTTTTATTTTCAAGTTGCAGGAAACTTCTTGTATCCCTGTAGTTCCAAGCTGTAAGGAAATAAAGTGTCAGAGGAACCTGTGCAAAGAAACAATTTTTCATTATTTGATCTTCTGTGTAGTTTGATTCTGTGATAAGTAAAATATTGCTATTTCAGAGCAGCTTAATGAATATTTAACAGTTTCCTGTTAGTGTTAGCCTGGTGTGAAGTCTTTTTGTCAGGGTCTATCATATCAGCCCTCTGCACGGTGTTCTTGACTTTGTTGTTCATAGTGTAACCTTTGGTTCAGGTCCCAGCTGATGGATTTCATAGCAACTCTGCCTCCTGCCTCTCTAGATGGCGGGGAATGGAGAGCTGTGCTGCTAAGGAAGCCTATGCTTTAGATAATTAAACATAAAACTCAGGTCCAATGCAATAAATTGTCTTGCTTGCAGTTTCTCAAGAAAGAGCAATGACAGATATTAACATTGATGTCGCCATTAAAGTCCTCTGATACACTTTTTATTTCCCATATCTCATAGTTTTTCTGATATCTAGTGTTAAGTAGCAGACTGTTAAATTATCAGAAGAGAGGCCAGGGTATATTTGCTCCTGTGGAGCAAAAGTTTGGAAGGTACAATCCATAACACCACCAAGAATACAAAAAAAAACAGAAAAACTTGGAAAATACACAAACTTTAAGCGCAGTAGGTTTTCACTATTCTTAATGCAGCCACAAACAGCTTTCAAATATGCAAAGTAACTGTCATTAAACCCACTCATTAATAAATCAGGGTTACATTTAACTAAGCGAAACGCACCTGACCTCTTCCTGAGAATGCAGGAAAAGGTGGTGGCTTCTAGGACAGCTTCAGTAATTTCAAATGTTAAAAAATGCCTAGAAAAAGAAAGACCCAAAAGACCAAGTTGGCAAGAGATGAATTGTTATGGTTTTCTGTGTTTCAGTTCCATTGAAGAGAGCACGCTGTCAATTACACACAGAAGTTCATTCAAACGTGTTCTTCGTGGCGGTGTTCCCAGAGCAGTTCCTACAGGTCAAAAGTGCTCCTGCATGAAGAAGGGTTGTTTTAGGAACCATCGATCCTGCTGGCTCATTTGTTTCCCACATCCATCCTATCACCCCTGCACAAGGAGTGTTATGAGAAACTGCTCACATATGGCAAAGCACATCTCTGCCTGTGACTTTTCATCCCACCATCAAACCTCCCTCCAACTCTATCCCGAGAGTTCCTGTTGAACAGAGGTGGTCTGGGTAAGCCTAAGCTGAAACAGCTGTCTGCTCTTTACCTCATCTGCACCAAGAATCTCAGCCAGCTTCTGCTCATTGCTTCGTCCTGCACAATCTAATTAAACACGGACATGGGTTTTTTTTCTCCTGCATAGTTTCTTTTTAAATTTCCTGTCCTACTTGGATTTCTTTTCTCACCTTAATGAAAATAGGAATGGGATGAAATATTGATCAGACCATATTTACATCCATTACTATTGTTGTGTTCTTAAAGTCACTGAAAACTGAGAGAACTACAGTCTTCAATTGTTTTTACACTTAACAGCTACATAAGATGAATCTTGCAGTTCTAAGTGATGTGCAGTGTCTATGCACAATGTTGTCTCGATTCCTATGCAAAGGTATGGAGGTTAACATCATTATGTATTTTGTAATAGTCTGATTGAGTGAATGCACTCCTTTATGGGAAACCTAGGGTTACAGAGCTTAAGTAGGATTCTCTCTGCAGTCTTTCATGAAAACCACAAAATACCCACTGAAACTCTTACAGCCTAGCAAAAAAAAAAAAAAAAACAGGTAGATTGAGGAGAGCTGACTTTACATAGCTTTGCAAGTGTTTGTAAAATGTTTTACTTTTTAAAAGAAAATTAGAAAATAGTGCATGAATTCTGCTGCTGTGTCAGATTTGGTAACTGCAGTACATTGTGAAACATGGCTGCTGTCAGTCAAACTAATTTCTCATGGATTGCTTCTTGTCTTTAATTTCTGTTCCTTTGCTTGCATTTCCTACATGCTTGCAATATCTTGTGCTTATCACACTTTCTGAAGAGGAAAAATAATTTTCCTGGAGTTTAGCTGTGATGTAGAAGATGCTTAAATACTGTTAGAAAAAAAATGCTTTAAAAACCCAAATTATATTGATAGCTACATGATCCATATAGTAGAGATGTCCACATAGTTTCTGTTTATTTTCAGAGCATTTATTTTCTGTTGAGCTCTTTCAAATGCCTTTTTCCATATAGTTTGGACACCTTTAGAATTCTGAAATTGGGGATATACAAACAGTTAATATTAGCATTGTCTTATCTAAGGAGCAGAAAAATGGCAGTTTCTGGTTGCCTTTCAGTATCTTGGTTTTGGAGAAGTTTCTGGTTTATGGTGCTTTTCTTTTGTTGTTTTCTTATTCCAGGTTTCAGTTATTCCATGTAGAAAAATGTTCACTGCCCCTCCTTATAAATTACAAAGGTACAAAAACATGGCAGAAGAAGTTCTTTGCCATAGTCTGCATATGTTGACTCTCCACAAAACAGCCTGAGTGGGACAAAATAATAGTCATTGGGTCACTTGGGGAAAAGCACAAATATTGAAAAACTGTGAGGTTTTCTTGGGTTTGGATTTTATAGAACTGGAATAAGGTGGTGAGTAGCTATAGAAATGATGTTGGTATTCCTCAGTGCAGTTCATCTCGTAAAATTTATCTTATTCTTCGTTGAATTTATTTCATCATCATCTAGACATGATTTGGTTGGCTCATAATTTAACATGGAGACAGATACCACACAGTAAATATTGTATACTGTGGCCTTTAAATTGGCATATTTAGTACCTCCCACTTCAAAAAAAATCTGCCCAAGAAAATTCTTGGTAATGCTAACACATTTGTACTTAAAAAGCAAAGGGGAAAGGAGGTATGATGGGATACAAAACTTGGTATACTTGATCATTTTCTTATAAACCATTCTTGTTAATTGTGCACAGAGTGTAAAGTCTGTTTTTATACTTCTGGGTTTCTATAAGTGTGCTTAGAACTTACTTTACCCACTCTGAGGGTGTTAATTAGCACATCAATTATATTTTTACCATCTAATATTAACGTTTACATCAATAGGAAGAAAAAAATATTGTCATAGTACCCCATCCATCCCAGTGTACAAAACTGGCTGCCATATGAGTGCATGACCAGAAATTTTCAGCAGATGAAAAGTACATTCTCGTGAAAGGGTACCTTTCAAATTTTTAGAAGACAAAATATTTTTATTTACTATACAAATACTCTTAATTGTATGGCCAGCTAATGACTCACACAATCAGAGCTTTTTGGTGAGTTATCATATGGTGTTTTTAGTTTGGTGGGGGGGTTTTTGTTTGGTTGGTTTGAGGTTTTTTAATTTTTTTCTTAAATTTAGTTTTAATTTAATTTAAAATATTTGGGGTTTTATTTCTTGTGATGTCACAAGACATTGTTCTTTGCCTGAGACTGACACCAATTTAGTAAGATGTGGCAAACATGCAGCTACCAAGGAAATAGTTTCCTTAGCAACAAGGAACCTATTGACAACGCTCAACGCGGAATCCACTTTAACCCCAATCTGTGAAGTTTCTGTTTCTCTGTTTTCTGGCTGTTCTTTGCAGCTGTAAAAATCAGATCTTAGATGACCAAATTTTGCTCTCATATAAACACAGGCAAAGTTCTCTTCAATGTGCATGAAAGTAGGAGTTGGTGAACAACCACCTGCACCATCAAAACTTTCAAATTTAATACTGAATGTTAATATTTAAAAAGTGTGGTGTACAGGTCTGAGAGTAAGTAAGGTTACACTAGCAGTAAGTTGAGACGAAATTGACATATCCAGGGTTTAATAGAGCTTACTATAAAATAATAGAATGAAAAATGTTTTGAATGTGTACTGATGGCACACGGTTTTGGTCATGGGATATTTATATGCCATATTTTATTGATGTAAGAAGCCAGTGTAAATGCACATTAAGTTTAGGATAAAAATGGTGGGAGAAATAAAATAAACATTCCACAATCTCATGTGAGAACTGTTCTATCATGTAAAATATCAATATCAATGTATGATTTCGCTGGGAGAGGGAAAGGCTTAATGTACTTCAATGGAAGTTGGGGGGCTTTTTTAATTATATTAAGTCCAATACAAGTTTAAAAAAAACCTTTCATCATAACATTCCTTGTTGGTTATATTTATACTAATCGTCTTAGTGAATCTCTTATGCATTCTCTGCTTTTCTCATGGAGGCACCGATATTATATGGAATGGCCAATTAACGATGGTAGTAGCCTGAGCCCAGAGAACAACTGAACACAAATCCCTGTTCTACTACATGTTTTCTGTGCAAGTCCCTGTGGACTCAAATTTCCAAAGGGTTTGGCTATTGTGAATGTTCCCAGTTTGGAATAATCACCTAGAGACCTATTACGAGGACATGATTTTCAGAAAATGCTCAATACTGTTCTTCTCAAAATTAGATCTCTTTAAACTGTTCCCAGTTAAGCATCCAAATTTGAAGTACTGCATATGTTAGAACTCCTGTGAATCTTGGCATTAACATCTCTAGCAGTGGAGCAAAGCACAGCAACAGCTGAGGAAGAAATAACCCAGTTAGCCCAAAAACTGTATTGCAAACCTCCTTAGCTTTGCGCCCAAGTTGGTAATCTATGCCAAGACACAGTGCAAGTCAGCTTGGATAGAACAAGGTTTAGATAGTTTTCCAGGAGTATTTCTGCAACCTCAGGGTATCAGCAGCTCCCACATCTACCTACCAGCCTGACAGGAGTTAATCTGGTGATGTAGGCACTGCTGTCCACTGCATCATTCCAGCTTGACCTCTCCTCTTTTTCCATAGTCCTTTCACACACACAGATTTTCATACTGATGTGTGTTTTAATGATGCTTAGCATAACATAACACTAAAGCCATAGTGTTGCTGTTTAAAAGGTATGCTCTCTAATAATTAAATATTTCTTTTTAAAAGAAAAAGAACACAGGAATGAAATATGGGGGGGTTGCCACACTTTCCATAACAAAAAGCAGCATTAAAGTGCTAAATATTGACATTAGTATAATTTCTAAATAGCTTCTAGATAGAACTTGGCAGTTTATCTTTACCAGCTTTTAGGATTTGGGGCCAAATTTTCAATAAAAGTCTATTATGAAATGTGCAGCAGCACATGTCATAAAAGAATAGGTATTAGATTAATTTTCACTATAATTGGTTGAACAGTTGTACCACTACAACAAAGGGAGAAAATTACAAAGGTGGGGAAAAAGAATCTGTTATTTCAAATATGAGAATCAGCAAACACTGTTTTAAATCAACAAGAATTTTTATGATGGCTTTGGTCATAAAGATCCAGTTATGAGAATAAACCCCTTTTTGACATTTACAAAAATAAGTGTAGAAGCTACTGCATAAATATTTCCAGAAATTAGACAAACAGTATTTTCCTAAATGAAATTATTAATTTGTCTTTAGTACCACTCATCTGAATTAACTCAAGATAGATGCTTGATTTATGCTGGGCACGTGGAAACTATTTTTTTCCAAGAAAATATTAATATAACTGTATAAAAAAACCCAGGTACATCCTGAAGACCTGACTTGAGTATTTATCTGCTTTTGTGGTTGGTTTGGTTTTTTTCAATTTCTGTATCCCTTTCTCTACTCAAAAATGTTAAACCTGTGGCACCTATTAAAGAACTTGCTGCTAAACTGCTGTAATTAAATTGCTGTATCAGCAGTTTCACTTCGAGCATCTCTCTCATTCTGAATGCTTGCGATTTGATTATCTCTTCCATGAACCCTTGCAATTCTGTGGGTATGCTTTTGTATAATTAGATGAAGTGTGGCCTGAAAACCAACAATATTTCCTAGCCACTGGTTTTAGAAATCCTTGCAAGAAAGAACATTAGTGATAAACTGATTTTTTTTTATTTTTATGCAAATTACAAGTATTATAATCTACCATATACTTTAGCATCAGTTGTTCTTCAATTTGAGAAAATGCTGATTTAAAGCATAGCTTAATACAAAATATTCAGTGAAGCGTAATAGTAAAAAAAAAAGGGAAACTTCCTTTCTTAAAATTTCACAGTCATTTAGTTAAAGACAGATATAGTTTCATTAAAACAAAAAACAAAAAACAAAAAAAAAAAAAAAAAGGAAACTTAAAGCTATGATAGTCTTTAAAATATATATATATTTAAAAAGCCCCTTCTTACCTCCAAAATCACAGAAATAGTAGTTTGACTATCTATTTGTAAATACATGCATAACATATAGGGTCAAATTTTCGGCTTTCTTTATACATTTGTAATTTGGCTTTTAGTAAAGACAATCAAGCTCATTACACTAGAATAACAAAAGATAATTAAAGTATAATTTATTCCATACTTTAATTTTTTTGAGACTATGCACTAAAGTATTTCTACAACTGTATATTGTGGAATATTGGCTGTATCCTGAGGCTGAAAACTTGCTGACTTATGCACAGAATACATACTGGTGGGGCAGCAGCATATAGCATTATTCCAAATGTCTGGTGAGCTTGTTTCAGTCACACTCATCAACACATTTTCGTCCCTGTTGTACATCTGAAAGATCCAGGTTATCAGTCACTCCTGAATGTCTCTGTGATCTATGCTGCCCCTGCATCTCTTCTTTTGTGCTTTAAGCTGAGAGCAGCAGAGTCTCTCCTTAGTTCTTCATGTCCTACCGCACAGGGCACAGTGTCAACACTTGACATAATAAATACTAATGCAGTCAAGCCAACAACTAATTTCATTGGTAACTCATCCCAAGAGGCATCTAAAAAGCCTATTTTGAAACGTATGCCTTTGTGGATTTCAAATAGTGATAATTTCCAATTGACCCCTGCTGGATTCGAGCAAGGGAGTTGGAAGAGATTTAACCTAATCCTAATGCAGGTTTCTTGAGCCATTCACTCCCTCACACTCAACCCAGGTGAGATTTCTTTTTTTCTGGAAACAGACATTTCAATTTCATTCTTCCGTCTCTAGTGGATAACGATGCCAAAAAGTAACATTAGGGATACGTTAGTACTTCAGGTTTTCTGACACTTATTAAAAACTCCATATGACTACACCGCTGCCTGTCGAGGTCGCTCAAGCAGAAACTCTGTGGCACACAGCCACTGAAACTGTGGATTAGGCACTAATGAACTTGTGTGATGAGGCCTGTTACCTTTTAAGCTGCAGATGCTCCAAAGTTCTCTAACATTCCAGAAAAGAAGGGGCTGACAAAGGGTGTGTACGTCTCCTAAAGTATTTTGCAAATAATGGACTGGAGGATACTTTGAATTTTGTAAGGAGACCATGTGATCCCCAAAGACAGATTCTGCCAGGGCAGAAAACAGCAGCTATAAAAGCTTAGATCTGCAAGGGACAAGCATAGCCCAAGCCAGAGCATCCTTCTCCCCATGGTACAGAGCAGGAAATGTATCAGAAATAATAGTCAAAATAATAGTGGCAGCACGTTTCTTTATCGACCTCAGTGAACTTTGCTAGGCTGTAATTTTTAAATAACAATTATGACATTGTCACTGTGGCCACCTGAATACAGAGTTCAGAAGTAGAATTGCTGCCTCTCAGTGACCAGAGCAGTTTACACATCAAGGCCATGCTATTTCTTGTAAAGGGAGCTGGAAAGCTTTTCCACAAAGTATCAGATATTGCATTTCTTTTTGCAGTGTGAAATCCTGGATCTGGGAGCTGGTGGGGAGTGGAGAATGGGATTTGTTGAACTGGGAAAGAACTCCGATGTCAGCCTTACGTTCATCCCTGTGTGCCTTGCTTCACAGGCTATCACTGTTTGCTCTAAGAAATCTGGTGCTTTTTGCCATACCCCTTCTGCGCTGTGATAGATCCCACTAGGAACCAGCCCTTTAGTAGGAATTATTGAGTCTCATGGTTACCTTCACTATATCCTTCAGGAGATGAGACTGGAGCTCTTGTATTCTCTGACTTTGTGATTCTTCACAGGAGGGTCTCCCACCCACAGTAGTTCCTACAAGCACTCACTCTTTCTCCCTGGCATCCCAGGACTTAGAACAAAACCAAGTGCTAACCCTCAAACCCAATAACTAAGATATTCCTTGTTGAACAGAAAGCAGAAATATTCCAAGGATACAAACTGAACCACAGTCCCTGTTCTGCTCCCAGCTTGCCCATTGGGCAAGAGAGTCATTCCTTTCTCCTTTTTCTCCAGCTCTTCTTCTTCCTGCCTTGACTTGACTCATGCTCACTTCAACAAATGTTAAATAAGCAAAACCCAAAAATGTCTGAAAAATTTAAGTAACTGAGTTTTGGTAGCAAATAAGACAAGAAGAGTCTTTGGGCAAATTAGAAATGTTGAGTCCTACTATTGCATTATTAAGAAGAGTATTCAGTGTATACTGGGAGAATTTCATCTTCTCCATATGCATATCTCTGTCACTTTCTGTTTTCTTTATAAAAATGCCAACCTGATTCAAGCATTCTGCCTTGAGCAATCCACACAATAATATTAACATTTCATTAATAGAACATACCCTAATATGTAAATGATTATACATGACAAGCTCCTCTTTACAGCAGTAACTGCTAAATGCAGGAGGGTCATGAAAGCTGAAATTTTGGTGAGTAACAGAAGGGACACGTGATTGTACAATATGATACTCTTTTTACTAACAACCTGAAAAGCAAAGAAAATCCAGTGACTTCTGGTCTCAGTTGCCTAGAAATTACCATGTGTTTCCAAGGTTAATGAGAGAGGAATTAAGCACATTCACACATGTGGTATCTCTGAGCTGTTTCTCTAAGAGTTGTTAATGAAGGACAGAAATAATAAACCAATAAATTAAAGGTTCTTAATTATCGTTAGAAAAAAATGCTATCTTTAAATGCAGATGCAAACTAGGGGAAAAAAAATCTGTTTTTAAATTAGCATGAATTAAGAAAAAACAACTCATGTTCTTTCTGTATCATTTTAACTGGGGAAATGCTGAATATGCAGTGATTTCTTTTTTACATTAATAATAATAGGAAATGGTAGATAGTGGCATCTCAGCACAATTCTAATTTAATGAGAAACAATAAAATAGTTTTCCAAAGGGGCCTATTTAGGTCCAAGAAAGAGGGATATTAAACTTTGAAGATTTATTTTACTTTCGTTAAGGTATGCTGATGTGCGTTTTCCATGGCTATATTCTATCTGCTGATTAGATCTTTTATAATTTCCTTAGCTGGAAGAGAGTTGATATTCTTCAGACTGCATGATTTTGAAAAGGCACCAGGCAGGCCAGGTTTTTTTGGTTGTGGCTGCATTGTTACACATTGCAAAACATTTCCTTTGGCTTTGGGCAAGGTGATGTCATGAAAGGGGAGGAAAGCCGATTCTCAACCCACTTGCACAAGTCCTGGTTTTATGGAATTTAGGGAAGGAGGACAATTATAATCCAAGAAAATGTCCACCAGGAAAGCAGCCTTACTCTTAAAGTCCTACCATGACATTTTGGAACTATGACTCTCATGAGGCACTGTACTGATACACTAAAGTGGAAACCTTTTCAGGGATAAGTTTTCTTTTTGGGTTTGTTTTTGTTTTGTTTTGTTTTGTTTTTTCTTCTTCTTCTTTGCAACTAGAATTTATGATTCTGTTAACAGCAGATATTTTTCCATTAAGAAGTCATACAGTTATATACTTGCTTTTTTTCTGTGTTGTTTTTTTGTTTGGTTGGTTGGCTTTTGTGGACACCAATTTGATGGAGTCATTGTAGCCAGCCCTGAACCAAGAAAAGTAGAAAGTTTGGATCTTATCAATAACTCAGTGAGAATCCATGTGCAATGGGAAGAGAGTGGTGCTTGGGCATGAAAATAAGGAGGAGAGATACCTAAATTACATAATATTTACTGTATAACATAGGACTTACAAACATAGAGCCTTGCACAGTGACTGGAGGCATTTCTTTTTTTCTAAGTGCACATAATAAGCTTGGAGGAATCAGTTGCTAAACTCTGAAGTTTCTTAGACATGCAGAAATGACAGTGTACTTGCCTAAGCCATAGAGGCATAAATCTGCATCACGCAGCTAATTAATTGAGGCATAACTGCATGGTTTCCTCATGGGTTTTTCTGATTTTAAGAATAGAAGACATAATAGTACTGTTGACTGAAGGCGTAGGTTACTTATTCTTCAATTAGGGGGGCAATCTGAAGAGAGTATTTTCTTCTGTGATTCAGCAGGTAATCATGGATTGTGTCTTACATCCTTTGTAAGTCTCCTTTGCACATTTTCTTATGCTAAAAAGTTTTAAAACTTCCTTAGGAAGCACACAAAAATTGCCCCAAAATATTAGAGATGTAACTATTATTACAGTTATGTCAATATAGTCAAATACATGACTTTGTATCTGAACATTATTACTGTTATTTAGTATTTTAACATATAATCAGTACTGTTTCCATCCTTTTCCTTACCTTGGAAAGCTGCAATGTAACGTTTTCTTGTGATGTGGTTAGATCCATGTACTTGGAAGACAATCATATGGCCCTGGAGATGGCAGAAGGCTCTGGGGTTTGAGCCATGTTCTAATATTAGGAATGGTGCAGGCTGTGGGATTTCAGAAGTGCTATGCACTTACATGACAGTGATGCTAAGCAGAGGTTTTCAAGTAATGTGTTTCTATTATTTAGCTGAAATTTCACTTTGTTAGAGATTCTTATTTACCTGTTTTACCTAATTTCTTTGCACAAATATATTATATCTACCCCACACTTAAGAGTTTCTCTCTTATGGGGGGGCGAGAGCTTTAGTTCTAATCATACAGTCCCGAACATTAGTGATTGCAATGCACTGAAAAGGGTTCCAGGGTGCACAATTCAGTGCTGTACAGTGGCTGCTCCCTAATTAGGTTTCCAAGTATTTATTTCCCATAAGTGGAGCAGCCTTGAGGAGCAGCGTTTGCCCGGTTTTAGGTTAATAAATGAAATAATTTTTTCAGGAACTGCAAGAATCATAATTTTCAATCATTTTGTGCTGACTTTGTTTTCAGTGATTCTGTTTGACATCAATCCCTTGAGAGACCTTTTTGGGTAAATTTCAGTAGACGTCACTATGATCAAAAAATAACATATATTTTTTATTTAAAGCACATAATTAGCTATTGGAATTCATATTTAAAACATTGTTTGCCAGCTTCCATTTGTAATGTGTCTTTAGTTCACATCATCTTTTTTTTGTTCCAAAGGTCTATGTTAAAAAATGCTCTTTCTTCCAAAGGACACTTGCTGTGTAATCCTTTGTTAGGATAACAGGACCATCTGGTCCCATCCATCTCTCTACAATTTGATGCTGGGTTAATTGCACCCTGTCAGCATGCATGATTGACACTATGTTTTCTCTCTTCACTAAGAGTACTCTATTAACCATGCCATTTGCTGAATTCTAGATCTTTTCACAGCTGCTTGTGTGGGACCATATACTCTTCTCCTAAGTTCTGCTATAAGTCATTACAATAAAAACACATTAAAAGTAAATTAATAATAGATATTCTCAAATTTGGTGGGTAGGTGCAAGCCAATGCATTCTCCTCTAAAATGAAATAAGCTGGTTTTGAATCAGTAAATTAGAGGGTCCATTGTTTCCTTAGTAGAACAAGAATGAGCATCTCTTTTCATCCTGTTGTTAGGGTTTTGTCACTGCAGCATACCACGAATTAATGGGCACAATTCCTCTGACTTCAGCTGAGCTATATTAATTTATCCTAGCTTTATTTGACCTCATGAGGCAAAATACTTAATACACAATACTTCTAGTTTCTCTGTAAATATCACCAACCGCATAACAGTCTGGGCAGCTGCTTAGTATACCACATGATCTCGATGCTCTCATTTTAGCAAACATCATGACAGCTAGATCTGTCCTGATCAGGTGTTCAGTCCATTTTAACACTTGAATCTGTTTGTGTTTCTCTTTTTTCTAATACAAAAGGTTCCATGTTGTTTCCGTGCAGCTTCATGCAAGGTGTAAGAACAAGGCCCAAGGTCTATGGCAGGAGCTTTCTGTGTTGCAGTAAGTGTTCTGCTCTTGTAGTACCTGGTTTGACCACTGATGGATAACCAAGGTTCACTGGTTGCCACTAAAAAAAAATAGGACAACCGAGTCACAATTTTAAGGAAAGCCAGTTTAACAGCTCTGTTAGCTTTACAATTCAGACTTCTGCCAGCCTCAGTTTGTTTAACTCACTTCATAGAGTCCTGATCTTTTATGGCTTTGCACTGCATCTTGCCCATGCACCCATGCCATGTAGGTTAATGTTATAAGATATCATTTTGTATCCACTTACTACTTATTTTACGTGTGTTGACATTAAGCTGAGGAAACCTGTGCATCATTTTCTGAGGCACAGTTTCTACCTAGAAAATAACAGTTGCACTAGGGCTTCATGGATTAAAACTTCTGCAGAGACATAACAAATAAAGAATATACATATAAACCAACATGCAACAGCAAGCAAGTTGTTAGATTTAAAAGGGGTCAGTTCTCTACTTGGTTGGGAATTTTACATTGAAACACTTTCTGATTGGTGATGCTTGTTTCTCCAGACCATCGTCTTACTAAGAACCTAATGCTTTCAAGGTTTGTTCAGAAAGGTTTGGGGTTTTCTTTATCATCTGGTCAAAGTCCAGAACATCTGAAAGATTATTAACAGCAGACAGACCCCTTCTCACATCCAGGGTGAATGCTGTGATTACCCATCCATCAGATATGGGGTGTGGGGGTATCTCTAACCATGGAGCTATGGAGTGCTCTGTTCCCCTGTGGTTATATATCCAGCTGAAATGTGGGATGTATTGGTTAAGTTCCTCAAGTCCATTTGCACATAATGATTCCAAAAGAAGAAACTGAATAATCTCGTACATTACATCTTTGTAAAACCACAATGCAGAGAATCTTGAACCATGGCGTCCCACACCCAAACAGGTGCCAAAACACTTAGCTAACATCTGATTTGGTAAAAGTGATTTTTTTTTTAACAGAAGAGTATCAGGAGAAAAAGACTTGGGTTTTATTCTGATACAGAACAGAAATTTTTTTTACCAACTCTACTTTTGAAAATGTTGGGGGGGTGGGGGGAAGTTGTGCTATATTTCTCTTCTTCCAGAACTTCAGCAAACTATTTATAGATCTCCAAATCCCAATTCTCTGATACATGCAGTTGAAAAATACTTCCTTATCTTCAGTGAATATTAGGCCTTTACATAACATATGTGCAGATCACTTACTTGCTCTAAATTTGGCCTTATATCCTTACGCTATGAAAATGTTCCTCTGTGAACCATTTAATAAAAATTCTTTCTAGTATTATTGGTGGCTATTATTTATATTATGAGAGAACAAGAAATAGGTTGATGCCTCTTGGTACTAAGTGTTATAGCTATTTTTTTAAATGATCCAAAGATCATTCAGTCAGGAGCTCTAGTTTTGATTGTCACATTCTAACTGACAAGCCAAGTGCTGTTCCCAGTTGTACTGTAACTGAGGCTGGAATGGGGCTTTTTTTTTTCCCCTTAGATGTTGGATAACTGGCACATCTTTACATGTGAGGAGATGTGAAGATGCTATGATATTATCAAACATCATTTCTAAGGGAAATGACAATTCTTTTTGTTATTTTCATTGGTACTTTTACATGGCAGTTGCTATAATTTAATGTAATTATATCTTTCACTGTTTTTTATTCTTCTATTGTATATATATTCATGCTGCTTCTGATGATAGTTTTCATTGCAGCTCCTGGTTTTCTTATAGAGAAATTAACTGATTACCTTGCTGCACCTCAAGAGATACAACCCCCTAATATCCTTGCTGGATAATTTTCCATCTCAGGCTTCTCACTGATGAAAGAGTGAGATGCCCTAAACATTTCTATTCATACCAACTCTGTCCCTTACCATATTTTGCAATTGTCATGAGAATAGTAGTTCATTGAATTAATCTTGTTCCTAGTCATCAAATTATTATAACTTAGTTTCAGCAAATACAGTAGCTACTCAAAAAAACACATTACTTTCTAGAGCTGGTTGAAATATTGTGCACATACAGCAAATGCAACAAAATTTGCCACTTCACTGGGTTTGCAAAAAGGGAGAAAAGGAGAAAGAAATCCCCCCTTTTTTTTTCTGCTGTAATATCACTAATTACCTCATTAACAAAAGGCCATTCCATCAGCAAAAATGTGCTTTTTGTACATTTTATGCAAGTGACCTTGAAAGTTATATATGAAACAGGGGTTTTGTTGCGCCGTTTTTTTGACCAAAAATCAAATACCTGGTGATGCAAATGACAGTGGAGAAGAAATAATTCTGGCTTCAGACTCAAGGCAGCAGCAGTGTGCTTTGGGCAACAGCAATACTGGCTATGCCCCTAGACCTCACTTAAATTCTTCTTGTGTCTGTATCCTTGGGTAAGTCCGTTCAGCCTCCTATAACCCTGATTCCTGCTCCCATTTTATGCCTACCATGTTAAGTTACGTTAGGAGATCCTAAGGGCACAAAATTGTCTTTTAATATTTTTGGCATTATCTTCCTTGAAAAATTTATTTAAAACATGTGGTGAAGGCTATATAGGTATAATTGTGAAGTAGTGTAATATTCCATGAGTCAACTAAAGCATTTTGGTTCTTATTAACTGAAGAACTGTCCATTGCCATGAATTTCTGTCTGTAAGAAATATTCTCTTTCCTGGTTTCTGAAGTATGATTATAGAATACAATGTTGGAAGCAGTGGCAGCCTACCAAGTAAAGCACAGCTCACTGCAATGTAACATGCACAAACTTCTCACAATTCCAGAGACATTTCTAGGTCCTCTGCCTCATGTTTTGATGCGAGGTCATTTTCACCCATGCCCACCACTACACAGTTGTGAGGAACATGGCCATACAAGATGTGATCATAATGTAATTCATACATACCTGGCAGAAAATAAATTAATATTTCATTTTATTATGCCACATATTGTAATACTAGATACTGTGAAAAGAAGCAGATGAATTAAAGACAAAGGCTGTGGCTGTGCATATTTCTGCAGTACAATTGAGAATATAGTTATCAGCCACAGTGGGTACGTCACGAATACCTGGTAGATTACAAAATTAATAATTTGCTAACTTAGTTCTCCTAATTTTGTGCCTTGGCAGCTTGAACAGGTTCTGTTCTTGAAAATATAAGCCGCATACTGACTCAATTCTAGTGATGTACTTGCATCTACTCCTAACAATGCAATATATTTGATCCTGTCTATGGCAAAGAGCCACATATAGCACTATGCTGCTCTGTTGTATTCTTCCCATTCC
>NW_008586931.1:28085-52122 GCF_000691845.1 Merops nubicus | reverse complement strand
AAAACTCTCTTTCTAGGAGTTGCAGTTGGGATGGTTTTTATTCAGATGAGACAGGTAAAGAAAATCCCTACAGTTCTATGAACCAGTATAGAATTACTGGCTAAAAATACGAAATAAATGCTCAGAAATCAGTCCCCCCAGGCAGGAGAGGAAAATATAAAATATTCTTGGATAATCTACTATTAGTTCTAAAGTTACCCACAGAAATTCAGAGGGGGCTCTTAGCTAATTGTACTATAGGCAAAATCATGACTGCATTGAAATCCATGGTAAAACATGATTTTGATGGAATCAAAAAAGTTGTTTCTGATACTGATTAAAATAGCACTTCAGAATCAGTCACCAAGAGAAATGATGTCTCCATCTGCTTTTCAGAAGAACATTTAGTCTTCATAGAGAAGGGTATTTGTATCTACATTCAAATTGATACTCTCAGGAAAGCTAACAACGACTAGCTAAAATTGCAAATTAAAATCTCTTTTGAAAATAATTTACCTTTATGCAATTTCCTATGCAGACAGAATCCAGGCATTATTTCTTTTTCTTTGTAATTTCATCATGAAACTCACAGGATCAAACTTTGCTCTTGCAAAGTCTAGACTTTCAGATTAGAGAGGGGCTCATGTTTCCTACTGTTTGATAGCTCACAAGCCAGCTTTTCTTGGGAGAAAAGGGGAGAAAGCATCTGAGGAAGGAATGACCAGCTTATAGTCATGTCTGGTCTCTACAGACCTGGGGCAGGTTGACCCAGTTGGCCTGTGAGTCTGAATTAAATTAGAGCTAACAAAACCAGAGGAGAAATAGCCAGTTAGTAGTGGAGAAATTCAGAATCGTTCTGTCAGCGCTAATGAAGACACTGAGCACACAGCAGTGGAAAGCCCAGCACTCAGTTTGTTGTTGCTGCTGCATAGGAAGGTTTAAACAGCAATCAGGTAGCAGGGATTCCTACTGCCCTCTCTGACCTCCTAAACAAGTATGAGGTGCCCCTACCTGTGTTTCCTTTCCTATGCAAAGCCAAAACGTGCTTTTATTCATGGAAATCAAAGGAAGTGATACAGTGGTAGAGAAAAGAGTGTAGGCAGTAAAACATTGCTTATGGGATTGTGTATTTCTACACCAAAAATCTCTAAGTAAGAGTATTTAGCAATAGATGCAGCTTATAACAACATGCTTTTTTTTTTGTTGCTGGGTCCAGAGACTGAGGTTTCACTTTTCAAGACACAGTCATTTTTACAGTGCACTTTCATGCTGTCAGAGTTGCTGGGGAAGAAATTCAGTCAGCCATTAAAAGGTGGGAAAGCATCCTGCTGTTATGTATATGAGAGCAGGGCTTTGTCTTGTCACATGTCAGATACGCAGCAGTAGAGGGAGAGAAAATCGTGTTGGTGTATGATGGAGTTTGCAAGATGTCCTCCAAACCTTAATTATTGGAATGTGTCCTGGGATAAGTGATGCTGTCATTGAACCCTGATTAGTTCAGAGGCAGGGTGGATACAAGAGGGAGGAAACATAATGTCAGACTGGTTAATTAGCAAGCAAGTAAGAGCAACCCAAATTGTACAATCTGATGAGCAATTTGTCACCCAGTCATTTAAAATGAGAAATGTGGTATCACTTTGAATTTCCTTTATATTTTCCATTTTTGGATCTCTTTATACATGAACTAACTTTGTGATTCCTCTGTGGGGTAAGCAAGTGTTAGTGTGTTTACTAACAGGTGAGATAAACTCAGGGGTAAGAGTAAGTGACTTGTCCAGAGGTGACCCATCAAGATCATTGGCAAAAAACCTACAAGTCAGAACAGGCAGTGAGGTACTATAACCTGGTTTAGAAATAAGAAGATATGGTGTAGACAAATTAGAGAGATGGAGAAGAATGTAAAATTCAAGGTCAGAACATTTTGTCTGTTGATTATACTGTCCTCAGCGTGTTCAAGGTTTCAGTTCATTTAGTATTCATAGCAGGCATACAAATTTTGAGGATATGAGCTTGGAGTAAATATATTTTGTGTTATTTTGGTGATACAAAATCTACTGAAAGCTGATTTCAGCTAATAAGTGGGAGTTTCTATTTGCACACAGATATTCTTCAGTGACATGGTGCTGCTAAACGGCTTCTCTACCACCCCTTCTCTCAGCACCAGGAGCCTGCACGGGGCAAAGCAGCACCAATGAACTGCTGCACTGTGCAGTCTGTAGGGTCAAGAACAACCACACAGAACTGTCATTTTTTCACTATAGAGACTAGATTTGGCCAAAACCAGAGAAATGCTAAGCATTCTTCCTTCCACCTTCAAATTTTTGGACTGCATCTCAGACATTGCTTAGGAACATTTCTGAACACTGAACTTCTAATATACTCATGAGCCATTCTTCCTGACATTAATTATTTGAACAATCCTTGATCCTAGTTATTTGAACATTTCACGAAAGCATGCCTAGCTCTCAGCAGACTGTTATTTCTTTGTAAACTCTCAGTAAACATTACCATTTAAAAAGGAGAAGGGTAAGCATTGAAACATGTAACCTGGGAGGTGTTGAGCCAAAAAAAGCAGCAAAATCATTTACCATTGTTCTTTCACAACAGGAAGATTTAAAAAAAAAAAAACCAAAAAAAAAAACCAACACACTTTGAGAAATACAGAGTACTTTAGCATTTCCTGGATCACATTTGAAGGCTTAAAGCTTCTGAAGGAGTCCTTCAGTGATCTTACAAATGAGCAGTGCTTTAAAGCATCATATCAAACTTACATAATAGTGTCTTCAAGATGTCTGCTACATTTAAAGTCTGAAGAAGGGCTTGTCTTTCTGAAGGCTTGTCTGTCTTTTTCCAGTCTAATCAGCTGTTCTAATGAGAGGTAATACCTCCACCCCCAAACTGCATATTTCTCATATCTTTGGAACATCACAACCACCATGTTATTACTATTACCACCATAATAGGTGCATAGGGGCATGAATAACTCTTTCTGTGAAGTGATAAAAATAACAACTTCAAGGATTTCTCTTTTTAAAGAAGAGACTTTTCATTCTAAAGCAATATATGTCTGAAGGCTAAAGCTTTCCCCTAATAAGTCCACTGCTATTATTATAGGATTCAAGAATTCTGAACTGCCCTGCTTTGTCCTTGTTGTACCTAACACAGTGGTTCCTTGCCTTCTGTATCAGTTTAACTAGGGTGTGATAGTGACATCTGGGCAGGGAGGGAAATTTAGGAAGACCCTCTTTGTATTTGTAGAGCTTTAGAGACTTACATATTCAGAGCCCTTGTGTGAACTCAGATGAACCCAAAAACCAAAATTCAGTGTTGCAGGGTTCTGTGACATTCCCCGCATGTGTTCCAGTGGGGATGATAAGTCCCTTCTGCTGCTTCTCTTCAGCATAGTAATGAAACGTGGACTATCTTGTGAGTGGTTTATAACAGTCATAAGAAAATTTGGGGTTTCTTTCAATACTTTTAACCTGGTGCTGTATATAAAGTGGTTAAATGTCTAATATATTGCTCAGCCAATCTCTGCACACACATGGAATGTAAACCTACAGAAGTAATCTGGAATATGAAAAATGGCTAAATCTAAAAATTATATATATAACAAGATGAAGGGGAAGGAGGTTTTGTCTAAATCATTGTTTCTTTGTTTTATCCTAAATCCTTCAACAAAATTTGTCTCCAATGCTAGATTAATTTGATATTAGAAGAAATAACATTTAATTTGTACAGTTTTGGAGTAGATTTCAGCTACTGAAAGCACAATGTTACAAGTAAACTCAAGGTTAAATTAGCCATTGCCTGGATGGTTGAAAGTTAAGTCATAACCATTAGGATCTCAACTAGTAAAACTGAATTTTGAGGGGTTTTAACGTTGTTCTCCATTCTCAATTTAAACCTAGGCCAGATATGCACATCTTGAGGTTGTCTGTCCCCAGACAGCACCCCTAGAGCTCTCCCTTGCACTGTCCATGATGTTAATGGAGGCTGTGGAAGTCTGACAGATGGTTAAACATGTCTCACCTCAGACACTGGTCCTGCAGCAATTCTATATTGAATATGGGCTATTCTGCATGCCACCCAACTGGCTTTATTTTTAAAGAGATTAAATATGGCATGGTCAGATTTAACCTGATACAATGCTGCCTAATTGCTTCTGATTCTTTTAAGTTATTTCAAGTCAGTTACTTATTATCATTTTGGATAACAAATATTGACACATCAGTATTCCACCCATGGCTGAACTGACATGAGCATATAAATATGATGCTAAGCAAGCTGGCAAGTACCTTTTGTTCACAGCTACTCAAATTAAAGACAGGTACTTTGGTGTGTCTTCAACCAGAAACAAACTGTGAAAATTCATTTCCCAGTGCTATTTGGGTATTTTTGTAACTCACTATGATCACACTGCATATTCAGATACAAGTTAAAAACAAGCTTTTCAACTCTTGCTTGTTTACACAATATTAGAAGCACTTTATAAAAGTGGATGTTAATTAATGCTGCATTTTAATGGCATTCCTATGAATTTGTAAGTACATTCTGGAGAGACTTTCAAATATAATTTACTTTCAAAACAATTGGGATTATCATGATCAAAATAATTCAAATATTTTTTTTTTAAGTTCTTTCTTAAATTTTTTCAAAAGTGATTTTTAAATTGACTTTCCTTCTTCATTTCAATCTAATTATGTTCAGAGACCTAAGTATGCTTTACGTTTTCAAACTATAGATTTGTGGTCATGAAAAAGGTACTTATATATTTAATTTTCTATTTAAGATATCTTGCATGCACCCAGTCATCAGTCAAATTAACTCATACAGTCATAGGATTTGTACAAACACGTTAAGTGCAGTAGGATTTGCAAAGATGTTCTCCACGGAGATGTGCTCTTTAATAACTCTACCTAAAATATTTAGAGGGTGATTTAAATGTTTTCAGAGGAGTTCCTTCAAGTTGTGGAAATATTTGTTATGTAAGCTGTGATGTGAACTTTCCTGATTTTGCATGTTATTTTGTAGGAGTGAGTGGAGAGCTCTCCAGTCTGGAGTGGTAAATGATGATCCACAGAATCAGGGGCTCATATGCTGCTCAGAATAGTGACCGTGGAGGGCTACACCATATGCCACGGCTGAGGGAAGGGTGGAAGTGTGGCTTTATGCTCTCTCAAACCCAGCTTTGGGACAGTTACCAAATTCCCCCAAATACTGAACGCCTTCGGCCGATGTCTTTGTGCTCTCAATCCCAGTGTGAACCAAGAGCAGGTATAATGGGGTAATGGGCTCAGGCTGTTGGAGAAAGTCCCATAGTTGCTCAGGGGAGTAAGTTAAATTGTTTCTTGCTAACAACAGAAACAACTTGGTTGGAATAAAGACCTTAAACTCACCTGAGTTTGTCATTTGCCTTAACTACAGGTTTGTATTTTCCTATACTCATGACTTCTTGATTGGGCTGAAGCCAAAAATGTCAAAATATTTCTAATTTATCTGTATTTGTGGTCATCATCTTGCCAAAGCACAATAGAAATGTTAGGAATAATGTCTTTTCTTGTAAGATTTTTGTCTTTTACAGAAAGAAAATGTTCAGATAAGCAGCTGTGCTCTTGGGACCCCAGCTGAACAGGCTGCACAGCCAGACATAAGCTGTGATCTAAACAATTGCTTAACTATGTAAATCATAGAATCATAGGGGTTGGAAGGGACCTCGAAAGATCATCTTGTCCAACCCCCCTGCCAGAGCAGGATCACCTAGAGTACATCACACAGGAAGGCGTCCAGGCAGGTTTTGAATGACTCCAGTGAAGGAGACTCCACAGCCTCTCTGGGCAGCCTGTTCCAGTGCTCCGGCACCCTCACAGGAAAAAAATTTTTCCTGATATTCACCTTGAACCTCCTATGCTCCAATTTGCACCCATTACTCCTTGTCCTATCACAGGTCAACACTGAAAAAAGCTTAATTCCATCTTCCTGACACTCACCCTTTACATATTTGTAAACATTGATGAGGTCACCCCTCAGTCTCCTTTTCTCCAGGCTAAAGAGACCCAGCTCCCTCAGCCTTTCCTCATAAGGGAGATGCTCCACTCCCCTAATCATCTTTGTAGCCCTACGCTGGACTCTCTCCAGCAGCTCCCTGTCCTTCTTGAACTGAGGGGCCAGTAAAGCTTAGATTTTGAGCTGAGCTTAACAGTTTCCACCTCTACTAGCAACAACAGGCTAGAACCAAAATCCTTTATCCAAACGTCTTTGAACTTCTGGAAGGTTACACGTAGATCTGATTCTAGGATTCTTGGCTTGGATCCACCTCTCTTTATTTTGAATTATTTTTAAGGGCTATTTTCAACATGTTTAGTCAATACCAAAGAAAGAGTCCCATTTTACATAACTTCTATCCTATCTAGGTTTAAAGGACATATACCTAATGTTTATTTGATTTAGAGAAAAGAGATATCTAAACTGTGCATCAAGAGAAGGGAATAGCAAACCTTTTTGCTCCCACATCTGAAACATAGAGAATATCTTGTCCAGACAAGTAAATTATTAAACTTTCTTTTTAAAGAAAGCATAGGAAATGCTTCCTTTATCATCTATCTAGTAATTACAAAAGGAGGTATGGCTTTCAAGTCTCCCTTTCACTCCTTAAGTGGAACAAAAGTCTCATAACAGAACTTTTCATCCAGTCCATGTAGCTGTCAAAGCACCAGGAGGAGAAGGGGACATGTCAGATGAGGTAAATACAAAGGGTGAAGCATCACAGTTGAAAGTTATTTATGAAATGGCATTCTCCGTGCAAACGCGATTGCAAGTGCAGAGACAGTGAAACCTGAAACATTTTCAAATCCAGCACAGTTACACATCTGACTTTCCATTTATTATGGTTCACTATTTTAAAATGGATCCTGAGTCATAAACATGGCTGCCAGGAGGTCCACCTGGGTCCCATGAAAAAGATAATAAATACCCCTCCCCCGACTTTCTTCTGTCATATTCCAGATATTGCTGTGATTTCTTTGGGGCTTTCAACCAGTGCCCCAGGAACCGTGTCCCCTGTGCTTTCCTCTCTCCATAAGTCGTGGTTATAAAACATTTTCATCTGTGCTCTGTATCAGAAAGCATCTGCATTTTATTATATTTCATCTTTATGCCAAGAAAGGAAGATGTTTTGGAACTTCTGAGCACCATCATATAATTTTCATTAATAAAAGAAGGAGGAAAGTACCATCATCCAGCACTTGAAATGACCTTAAAAGGGGACCTACACGAAATGGCACAGAAACAAAAGATTTGGACTACCAGGGCCCAGGTTATCCGTGGTGGAAGTTCCTTGACATTACACCAAAAAAAAAAAAAAAAAACAAACAACTCAGTACCAGAGTTTGGACAATAATAAATGAAGAACAAAAATAAAAATTATCCTGATTACTCACAGAACATAAAATAATGACATCCTCTAGTAGCCATTTATCAGCTCAGCTTAAACACGTTCAACAGTATAGCTAAAACAAGCCATTGCTGTCTGTTTTTAAAAACCTCGCAGGAGAAAGCAAAACCTTTACACCATTTCTAATTATCATTTATTTCTAGAATACTCTGCCAGAATTTTCCACTGTTAACAAAGAGAAGGCTGACCTAGCCTTTTGTTTCTTTGTTTTTCTGGGCAGAAAGAAGCTGTAATAGTGCAGCCCCCAACCAAGGAATTCATTGGCCTTTCACAGAAGTTGGCAAGGCAGTAACAACACCTTGCTCTCTCCTCATCTCAACCTTCCGTTTGTTTTTCAGCAGTACATAGTATAGCAACATGTGCTGGCAAGTACCTGGTGGCCTGTATGGAATAGATATTCTCTCAAGTTAGAGTTGAAGCCATTGGAAGGGTTGTTTGTGATGCAGATGAGTGAGTGCAGCCCAACTAGTCCCCCCTGTCCTGTTTTCTGGGGACATTTATTTTCTCCATGAATTTAGATCATTTAATCTACCTCAGTTTCCCAATGGGAAAAATGGAAAACCATTGGTCTTTGTGAGACCATGATGAGGGCAAAAGGGTCAATCAGAGCTCTAAGCTGAAAAGTGCTTTGTAAATGCAAGTTATTTTTCTGACGTGGACCTTTCTGAAAAGTTATATAGCTAATATTTTAGATATATTTTTTTTTGTCTGGTTTTAAATTATCTTAAAAATGCACAATAGCAAATTTTTACAAACTTTCGCCAATCAGGATCAGCCTTCCCAGATAATGTAAATACAATTAGTTGATTTAAAGCACATTTCATGTTATGCTTATCTGCTAAGTGTTTTAGTTATGGCATTTATACAGAATGAGTCACTCATACATATTCCTCAAGGAAGAGCCAAAAGATGGAAGGAAAATACAGCCTGAGGAAAAAGTCTATAAAGATTTCTCGCTTTTCTAATCCCTTCTCTCTAATGTTTCTTTGTAAATTTGTCAGATGGGAATGAAATTGCCTCATAACTCTCCAGACGTGAAGAGCATCACTGCACAAAATTACGTACTTGTCAAAGCAAGGGGGAATTTATGTTAGTGTTCCTGAGATGTGATTTTATTCAGTCTATTTCCTTTGTGCACATCATAGCAACTAGAAAGACAAAAACAACTAGTTTATGTATATCTTCTTTCCCCCCCCCTTTTTTTTTCACCTCTGGTGAATTTTTTAACTTCTATTTTTCCCTTTTGTTTTCTTATCCACCCCCCTCACTCCTTTTATCTACTGCTTATTGCTAGTGACAGTAAACTTCCATCCAACAACAGTACGATGAGAGCAGCTATGATTCTACCAGCACCAGGCAGCTCAGACAAGTGCTACAGTAATTTTCCTATGGAGCACTGAGAAAGGTGTGGCTTCTCTCCTGGTTAGGAAATACGCTGGTTTAGAAACCTGCAACATTCCTTACAGGCAATCAAATTCCTATTTACATTAATACTTTGCATTATATTTTAGCATTTTAATTTAAACTTTGTGCATTTTTACTACAAAGCTTTTGCAGTTAACCATAATGGTTAAACTGACTGAAAGTTCTTCCAGTAATTGTCTGAGTTCTTCATGCTATTTTGAATAACTTAGTTTTTGGTCTTCGTGCAATATTTCTTCCTTTAGCTTAATGCTCTCTTATTAAAAGAAGTCTAAAGCATTAGATACAATAAACTCTTCTGGATTTTGGCTACTTCTGGATATGACCTTCTCAAGATATTATAAAAATTTCAGGTTTTTAATCCTCTTATTTGTGTTCTTTAAAACACCTAAGCTGGTTTTAAAACCAGTATTAATGGGGGGGAGGAAAGCCAACAAAATGAGATCTTCAAAGCATTACTCATGATGGATCTATTAACCTTGTCTAAGCAGCCAAGATGACTCATCTCATCTAGCATGGCCTTTTAGGTCCCCTCTCAAGACATAGGTTGAGAAGAGATACAGATCTATCAGTACTTTGCCTTGCTTGTCCTAATTACAGTCCAGGCCTTCCCTCCTCTTGCATGCACCAGTGTATTTCCATCAACTGTCAAGAGGGGTCTAGATGACTAACTTAGCCTGGTCATCTTTCAGGTGAGATGAATCTGGATGCACATGCCCAGCCAGCTTGGTTTGTTTTATATGTCACTCCCCTAGGCTTGTGTTAGATCAGACATCTCTCTAGCCATTTTTAGGAATAGTCAAGCTCTGCTTTCAACTTAAATAATAAATATAGTTTGACTCTTACAATCTGGCCATATATGAAGCTTTGTACATCTGAAGATAGGCCTAAGTTGATTTTAATAATCAAATGCCTTCTTTTCTTTTATTCCCCCCTGCTTTGGAAATCTGTGTTCACTTCCCTACTTATATTTTACTTATATTTTAAACCATCCATATTCCGAGAGTGCTAAAAGGGTAAACCTTCAGTTTACTTGCACACCAAGGCAAGTTATGTATTTACAAGCAAAAGAAATATTCTCAAAATGATGAATGTCACACAAGAGTAGCAGATATGCTGAGGATGTCATGATTATGCAAGGCAATGTTAGAAAAAAAATTATTTCACTGGATGTTAAGTTTTCTGGGAGATGGACTGTGGGGTTATTCATTACCTAGCATTACCTAGCAAAACAGACTCTTAATGTATGCATTTAAGTGCTGTTACAGTACAACAACAACAACAACAACATCTTAGGTACTAAAGCCAAACTTGGCTCTGTCCCTGATAAGAATTTATGTGTAAAAATATATTTGAACTAGTTCTCGAACTGGTTTTAAGCTGTGGAATCCTCCTTATGGAGTCCATCACCAATTCCTGTATGAAAAACACCTGTGAGGCTACAGATAAGGCGAAGTCTGTGCAGTAATCCCCGTAATCAAGTGTCCTGTCTTTTTTTATATTACTAGGCTCTACAGCTTTTTGTAGGACCTTCCAAATATTACCTATATGCAGTCAAAACCAATCTCTCATTGTATACAATCTCCAAAAATAAATGTGCATTGTACTATACATAGTGATGAAAGGACGGGCAGTGTCTGCCCCCTTTGTTACCACCAATGAGAAACACATTGAGACTAGTACCAGCAGTGAAATCATTCATGGCTGAGAACAGTCAATCATGGACTGTATACCAGAACAGAGACACTTTATGCTACCTGTTGGACTAAAAGATGAGTGTATTGCTTTTTCCTTCATCATGGTCTTGTCCTATAAGTGTCTGTGTGTGAAACGGCCCTTGAAGTCAATGAGCCCTTAATGCTGTTCGTTAATATTAGAGATCTATCAGCATTTTAGCGTAGTGAGGGTGTAAAATATTCACTTAGAACAAAGAAGAAGAGTTCCTGGAGTCATCTCAATGACTTCTTAAAGCAGGTTTCCCTGCAGTATATGGGGTATAAAATTACCAAGGTATTGATGGAGCTGAGAGGCTGGTATTAGCAGCCTTGATCAGAAGATACCTGCAAAAACCAGCAAAGTAAATGCCAAGCCACATATTGCAAAGCAACAAGGAGAATTTTTATTATTGGGTTTTCTCCCTTTTGTATTTTCCTTACAATTTTGATCAGACATACATTGTTTATAGCCCCTAGTTTACTGGCCCCAAATATCATTACAACATCTGCACTATGATATATGTTTGGTTGTTACCCTTTTAATGGATAAAAAAAGATTTAAGTACTTCATTCTGTTGCATTTTGACAGCTGTTAGCCATCATTTTTCCATTCACCTGCATTTAGCAATCCCATAAAGGGAGGCAATCTTAGAACTAACAAGAGCTGGGCACTGCAAGGTGATAATTCTGTATCACTTTGGCCTATAAATACCTGACAGGCTTTGCGCTGAGTCAGCAGTCTGTAACAAAGTGGCAGCCATGCCCTTTTATCTGTGTGAGTGTTTCACAGCAATTGGACTATCAGCCCCTGCAGTGAAAATCCATAGTATCGATCAGGCTATTTCTCCACTGTAATTCTTTTGTAGGAAATCCCTGATGACAAATTTTATCTGCACCACTTTTTGATCGCTGGTTTGATGTAAGCGATCTCCAAGGGCAGAGTTAAGCTCCTGGCCGTTCCACGTTATCAAGCACTAGCTTTATTTACTGAAACTACAGTTGTGGTCACCAACAATAATAAAAAAAGCAGGAGAGAGAAAGGAGGAGGCAGAGGAGGCTGAAAATTAAGAGCAAAATAATATATCAAAATGCAGGAGCGACGGGGTAAAAAACAGTTACTTGATTCTTAAGTGTAAGTTATAAAAGCATGTACGGTATTTATAAATACATAAATAGTAGAAATATGCTTTAATAAAAGTGCCTACATGATATAGGGCTGCATCTTGGAAGCAGTTTTGGACCTGATCCTGCAAACTCTTGATCATGTGAATAATCCCAAAAGTCCCCCTAGGACTGCCCTGCTGGAAAGGGACTATGCACATTAGGAAGGAGAAAGAATTTGATTTCAATCTATTTCCAAACTGATAAATATTCCTTCTGAGCTGCTTTGCTTCTACTTATTGCAGTATGTCTCAGGCCACACAAGGGCTAGCTGTTGTGATAAGACTTCAGGTTCTCTTTGTAGTTTCGAGGGGTGCGGAGCTGGGGTCTGTTCAGACATGCATTCAGAAGACCAGATGCTTGTGAAAAGCTTATATGTACAAAATGCTGGTTTACATGTATTCATGGTAGAAACTTGTATTAGTGATACCACCCTGTGGGTTAGTTTAGGTTCTTTAATCTACAAATTTAACTTGAAAATCCTACAAAAGAAAGTTCATAAATTTCCAGTCTACCTGAGCTCAGTAAGACTCAGAAGCATCACATATTACAGAACACACAAATGCTGTTAATGTGAATTCAAAATTTATTCAACTTTTTATTTAAATGCAGGTTATTGTCTTATTATAATTTATATTATATTATATTGTCTACCTCTCATTTCTTTTTCACCCAAAACGTGTTGAGCACAAAACTAATAATAATTTGCATAACAATGAGTTCTCCATCAAGAAAATATCTGTTTGTATAGTTAGATGCCTGCATGCAACTGTGTCACTCTGCTAAATTTCAGCTGCCTATCTTTGAATGCGTGTTTACTGAGCAACATATATTGGATTAGGCATGGAGCCAGTCCAATTGAATGACTACAACTTTTAAAAATTGTCTGATTAATACTGAGAGGAATTGTATGTGAAAGCAACAGTAAACATTAGCCACTAGAATGGATTTTCAGCAGATAATGTGAAACACTTTGTCCATTTGGAACCCTATCCCAAAGAAAGTACTTTAATAATTTTCTCCATCTATAGCTCAGATTAAATGAATTTACTGAGAGTAATTTGGATTATTTGGGAGAAACTACTTTGGCTTTTCATACGGTTGAGCACATTCAAAGTGAGAATAAGTTCAAAGTTGGAGCCAGTTTGATTCGTAAAAGTAGAATCATAAAACCCAGGGAGAGACAATATGATTTTCAGGGGGAGTTGAAAGAATTTCAAAATCAATGAAATCCTTTATTTAAACTTTGTGGACTACATAGCTTTACCCAAGATTTTTGACATAATATAGTGAACAAAATTCAAAGCATGCAGTTTAGCTCAAAGTCTGTTATTATTACTGAATTATCATAAATCCAGAACACATTGCATAACAGTTTTTCTCTAATTTATCATATAGTAATCACTTATCCTTTTCTATACCCTTGAATGCAATTTTGCCCTGTGCTTGAAAGGTTAGCATATCTGTGAGCTGGATTGACCAATATAAGATCTAATTCACTAATTACTGTTTTATGTTCCAACTTTGTTTTATAACAAGGCATTTCAAGTGTGGTTTCTTCTGGTACCAAATGGAAGAGAAAGTCTCTTGAGTAGTGCCTAACCCACACTAGGGCCTAATAATGCCAGCTTTGAGGTACCAGTGACATATTTGAAAAAGTATGTGACACAGTTTATAAATTATTTGGATTTATTTATTTTAGTTTTTATCTTTAAATTTATTCTGGATGAAAAGTACTAAATTGACATCAATAGAGACTCCTTTGTTGTCTGTGTGGTATATACAGGTGTTCACTCAATCCTACATTAAGACCACCAGCCCATGTCACTTAAACTACTGAAGAGCCATCAAGTAATAATGACTTCCAATTGCTACTAACCTGAGCTACAGTTGAACCAGTGACCTTGAAATACTCTGTATCCCATTAACAGTTCCCTAAGCTGTCCAGTCCCATGGTGTTTGATTGTTCTGAATACAACAAAAGAGCTTTCCTTCATTTTTCTTTATTTCATTTTTTTAAACTGCTTAAAATTAGGGGTGGATAGGTATCGAAATACTCAATTTACAGGTTCTCTGTATCTCTAATGCCACATCTAGAAGAACAGCTTTCATTCTCACTGAGAATACCTCCCGCTGAAATGAAATTCTCTTTTCTCAGTCCTTGATACCTTGTCTGTCATTGATGTATTTTGCACACCCAGATCTCAAGAATCAGTAAAAGCTGCCACACTTCTGCCTTACATGACATTACAGCGTAGTCTCAGAGTCTCATGATAAATCCTTTCCATTATGGAAGCACGTTAAGAGCTGACCAGATAATAAGAAATGAGACATTAGATGCTAATTTCTGTTTGTGGCATATCTCTCATTAGATTTTCTGTGCTCAGAAACCATTACTCAAACATTTGATATTTTCACCAGGTCAAGTACCATGCTGGCCTCTTAGATACCAGCACTGATGCACCTTGTACTACATCAAGTGCTTGCAGAGAGGGACATCCTGGTCAGGGCTGTAGGCTCACCTGTTGGGGTAGTTTAGCCTCAGTTTGTGTGTTCAGATAGGTGACTTGCTAAAGGCAGAAGCAAGGGCAATGATAACTTTGCACTTGTGTATTACAATAGAAACACTTTCTATAGCATTCACCCAGATGTAAGGATTTGCCAGGTCATTTGCACTTTCACAACCTAAAATAGGTTCTGCTGCACCACTTCAGTGTACCTTTGTGACACCTTCTGCAAAGGAAAGGTGTCTGTTCATTATGGTTTGTAACCCACCACCTGCCTGTCTCATTCCCATATTAAGAGATCCAGTGATATTGCTGGAAAAATTCATCCCACTTTCTTCTCCAAATTTCTGGTGCTTTGGGGCAAATTCAGTGTTTTCATTAACATTTAAGATAAATCTGGAAAGAGCACAGACATTAATGCAGATTACAGGCCAGAAATGCTAAGCAGCAACAGCTTCCTCTGATCTACTGAGATATGTCAGCTGTAAATATTTTTGCACTCCTGAAAATCAGTAGTTTGTAGTCCTTGTCCAGATAAACAGGGAATTTAGCCATCAAGATCCTGGTAACTCCTGCTCTGCTGAGCATATATATCCTACAGTCCCTTCCCTGTTGTTTGGAGCTGAATTCTGGGCTGATGCAGAAGAAACCCTGTTTTGAAAGGGCTGAGCAGACTGACATTCACCTCACATTTAGGTGTGATGGTGGTCTCTGGTAAGCACATCCCTCTTGGAAGGACTCATTTCAGGAGATATCTGCGTCTCATACTACTATGTTCTCCTTTAGAAAATGCACCAGCAGCACGTGCCCCCTTTTTATATGTAGGAGGAAGCAGGAGGATCTGTCTTTTACACAATAACTCCTCCTGAAAGCACTTGCCTGGCAAGCAGCAGACCTGAGCTGAGCAGCTCTGACAGGGAATTGAAATGCACCAGGCCTCTCCTCTAGAATTATGTCCTTACTCCTCAAACTTTAGATTATTTTGCATAGAATAAGGGCAATTTCCAGTTTTACTGCTGAAGTTGTGCTACTGTGCAGAAAAAAAACCTGGAGATTGACAGTGCTAGAAAGAGATCTACTGGGAGCTTCACAGGCAGAGTACACACCTTAGAAAAGAATCTTCTGAGGTATTTTGGGTCACTCCTTCAAGAACTGTGTTTTGTCTGGTCGCCCTCTACTCTGAAAAGTCAATGTTTGACAAACGTGTCAAGGCACATGTTTTCTTCGTCCGCAACCTTCCATTCCCATCTCCCCAACTGCCTTTACTTTCTGAGTCAGTTACTGTATCTGGCCATAATGGCACAGGAGAGAATTAAACCTGGATCCGCCGCCTCCACGTGAGTGTTCCCACACTGTAACCTGAGCATGCATCAATGCTGTTACCCAGTTTTGAAAGGAAGAACTTAAGCTCTTCTATCCTGTACCAAAAGAGGTCAGGAGACAGGGACAGGGAATCCTGAGAAAGCAGAGAGCAGGAAAAGACAGGAATATTACTCTTAAGGGCAGGATTTAAGACTCACTCATGTCCTGATTGCTTCCTTACTGGCTAGACTTAGGTTCTGCTCTTCCATTGTGGTGTAGATTTTGGGCCCATTATCAGGGGTCTTGTTCACCACATATACTTTATAGCATGTTTCAGCATCTAATCAATATATGATTTTAGTAGAATAGTCTTCAAAACTGAATCCATCTTTACAAAGGCTTTAAGATCAGCAATGTAAAATACTAGGCTCAATACATGGGGAAACTATTCGCACTGGAATTCACATCTGAGACGTGCTGCTCACATGCAGGTCTGTGAGTTACCCCTGAAGAATGAAACAACTCTGGTACAAACAGCATTTAGAAAGTAAGATGCTCCAAGCCTGTCATCTTGATGGTATTCCTGAGTATATGTAACCAACTATAATTTTATTATGTGAAAGCAAGGTAGATCTAGTTTGGCCAGGTCTAAATAGATGTATTCTCAAAGGTAATCAATATTCTTTCAGGTTATTTTACCTTGGCATCTTGTACCAGATAAAACTATTCCTTTAAGCACAAAGGGCACTTAGCTGGCACAAAACAAAACTATAGTAAATGTATCTTCTAATGAAAGTACGTCGATGAGTTAGTGAGGTTTTTCCCTTTCAAACACTGATGACACTAATTATAATTGTAAACTGTATGTCGCGTTTTATCAGACTTGTCTTCCACCATAAAAAAAAAAAGTCTAATGTCAAATTATTGAAGTGTTCCAGCTGCCAGAAATTTCACTTCCCATCTACAAGTGTTTTTCTTTACCACAAAATAACAAGCAAGTCCCACGTGTTAGTATCAGTCCTGAAAGTGCTGTCTGTAAAAGTCATGTCATAACCTCAATCAATCACTCAACATTGGCCAACACTTTGGTAGATGATCCAGAAATACTACTTACTGGGATTATACTTCAGGAAATAACTTATTGCTGGCTGACAGCAGCAGCAAAATACTTTCTAAGGAGGTCAGATAACCCAGAGTTGCCCAAGTAGTTACTTTCTGTAGCTTCTGGGGTAGCGTCTATTTGCACACTCCTAAGTATATGGCACAAAGTGCCATGTGGAAACTGGGTGGCGAGAGGAGTACTTAGAGCTACCTAGTGCCATGAATATAGACAACTGCTGATGGCAATTAGTTTTCAGTATTCATTAATTTTCCCAAAGTTAAACTGGACCTCACAGCAGAACCATAAAGACAGCAGAGAGGATGCTGTACTATAGAGAGTGATGATGGAAGCAGGGGGCATCGATGCAGCATGGAAGTGGGGTGCTGCCCAGCACTGTAAATACAATAGCTGCCCACAGAGGGGGCTGAATTCTTTGTGTTGGCAAGTGAGTGCAGAAAAGGCCTTGGTTAGTCTTCTGCCTCATAGTGAGCCTACAGGCAGTCAGCAATGGTAGTACAGAGGGAGTACTCGAGAGTAGGAAACCTGCAGCTGTTCATCAGAATAACTTTTCCAGAATTATTTTTCCAGAAAATCTATTTTAGAGAGGACTTTAATGTGGATCTCTTAAGCCTGAGAATCAAATAACTTGCATGATAATTGTTAAGCTAAAGTGGCTACTCCTAATTATTTTTCTAGAACTACATTTCTAGCTGTAGGTAGGTATTTATTAATTTCTTTCAATTGCTCATGAATATACATATTACATTTTCTGGATATGAACATAGTTTTCTAATTAATCAATCTGTTACGGAATAACAAAATACCATTTAGACCCACAGAGAATATAGCCTGTAGATCCTAAGCCATTCTTTTCTTAGACTGGATATTCAAAATTTATGGATCTGCCAGTCAAGATATAATAAAATGCAGAAACATGCTTGTAAAAAGAAATGTGATATTTACTGTTCAGCCATGTAATATCTTCAACTTATACATCTCCCTTGAGGATAACTTGATGTTACTGGAAGCGTAGTTTTCTTAGACATGCTCCATTTTCCTATTTTCAAGTTCTCTTCTTCCTTTTTGTCATTTTCTCTTTCTTTTTTTATTTCTTAGCTCTCTTTGGAAAGTGCCAGACCTTGAAAAGAGTAGCATTGCAACAGTAGAAATGAGTAGCATTTGAGATATACTAGTAGGCTTATTTAAAATAACTTCCAATATAAAGCTGAATAACAGTTTAGAATTAGTATGTTTAAGATCACTGAGGATTTAGACTTCAATTATTGTGCCACAGCCAGTCTGAACACAGACTTCATGGATGTTCATCATCACTAAATCAACAAAAGTCAGAATTGGGGCCTTTCAGTGGAGTTTTTCTGCGGATTTAGGCCAGTTTGTAGGGTTCTGGCTCTGTTTCTCAGAAAACTTTGGGAATTTGAGATCTATTGCCAACAGGTAAGTGGCTTAAATGAGAGGACAGGTAAGTATATCCAAACTAGAATAGAGTTCTGAACTTAAAATCCTCATAACTTGTCCTTGTTATTCTAGTATGCTGTAAATGTAGGAGCCATGAGATCTCTGGTATTCCATCTGTCTGTAGACGTAAGTCTGTCTTTATATGCACAGGATACTCCAGATACTGTAATGCTGAGAGGATGCCAGCTTAGGGTCTTAGAGGAAGCAACAGTGTGTGTTTTGTAATAGTAAAACTAAATGTCATTTGATGATGCCTGTTGGTGAAAGAATAGAGAATAGGCCCTGCTACATGCTGTAACTTCAGATCTCCTGGCTTTTATCACTTTACTTGCTTTTATGACGTGTGCAGTGAAAAAAAAAATCTCTTGTGAATGCAAGACTAGCATTCACTGCAAGGGTTATTAAGTGTGGAGAAGCAGTACAGGCTCCTCTGCTGCACATAAAAGGTGTTGCCTATGTGGTCAGCCAGCTGGGGAACAGAAAGGGACCACCTTCCCACCATGAAACCAGTCTCCATAACAATTTATATAATAGTTTGGGGAAATCCCTGTGATGGGCCAAGGAAGACACAGTGGATCCACTCTGTCTTGAAGCTCTGCTACTCAATGCAATAAATCTGGAGGAGATGTAACTGCTTCTCTAGCATCCACAGAGGTCTACACTGTATGCCAGATTTGTTTCATGAGTTTCTCTCTTCTCATTGCCTTAAGCACAATTACAAATACATTATGCAGTGTGAATTTTCACCCTTTTTTAGCATTCAGCAGTTCTATGAAACACCATCCTTTCCCCTCAGTGTACTGGGTTGAAATGAGTGCATTCCCCAAATACCATGCTGCATGTGCCATCTCACTGTGACCCAGAGAGGGGATGCTACAACCAAATGCTTCCCCTGATGGGATTTAGTCAATCACATCCACAATATCTTCTGACCTCAGCTTTCACAGAGGTCAGGAATCTAAGTCTGCTGCTGATCTCAGGTCACTGCACAATGAGCTGCTGCCAGGCTCCAAGTGATAATAAGCTCTTGATTTTCAACTGGGGGAACAGTAAGATGTACAAAACAAAACAAAGTCAGGTCTATTTATCCATTGGAATGAGCATACGCTTCTCCCTCCTCCTAGAGGGGCTTCAGCTGCTCATTAGATTGCATCCTTTTAAGTATATTTTTGGCAGGAAGGCACTGCACAGCACCAGGCGTTGTGCTCCACTTGACTGTGGTGCAGAGCATGCCATGGGGTATTGGCATCTCCTGCGTGAAACAGAATTTGACAGAAATTTAGAAAAAGTTAGGGTTTAGATTGAGAGTCAGTGATCAATTCTGACAGCGTCCTGCTCAGCTCAATATTATCTCTGAACTGCCTGGAACCAAACGCCAGCATGCAGGGCATTTCTTCCCCAAGTTCAAGAGGGTAGATGTAAACACAGGCCGTAAAAGACCTGCATGTCTTGAGCTTGTAGGGGTCGTAATTCTTTCCTGCAAAGTTACCTTTCCTGTTTCTATGAATTACTCTTACATTCTTGTAAGAGATACGGTTTGAGGTATTTATGGTGCATTCAATTCTGCTATCATTGATTTACTGGACTAAACCTGCTCCAAGATATGATGTAAAGCCCCTAATTCCAAAAAAACTCTTACATCTCAGCGAGAACAGCATTTTCTGCCCTGTTGCCCTCAAGCAGATGACCAACGGAGATAAACAGAGGGCACTCCACTCTCGGTTGCAATGTGCTTGGTGATGTGAAGGAATCAATCAGACAAAAGCAGATTATTAGAGTGTCTGAGAGAGATCAAACATTGCTGGCATCTTCACCCACACACGGTTGATTTACAGGCAAGCTGATAAAGTGCTGCAGCTCACTGTCAGAAGTACATGACAGCTCCTCTAGCTCTATGGATAAATTATTGCTGAAGCCCATGATAACATTTCTCCACCTAGCAACCAAACATAACAGGATGTGGCTTTTAGTACTTGGAGCCAGAATGATACAAAGAGAAAACACAGAAACTCTTCAAGCAGTGAGGTAGCGCACTAAGAAAGGCATGAATAGCTTTTCATGCACATCCACACACTCACATTGTGTGTATATCTGTGTTGCCTCTGCCAGCATAAAACTGCCTTTGTGTTAGAGCCACGTATTTGAACATACATGTGCCAAAATGCACAGAATTAGTGCAGGCAGTGGCTGATTGCAAGTGTTTGTGCATGCAAAGTGAAACTCGTGGCTAGAGGAAAGGTCCTTGTGTGGGGGACTGTGACTGTACAGCTCACCCGTATGCCCACAGCTACACTGCACGAGTGTCTGGGAACAGACAGGGAAAACATTAGGTGTTTCCTTTTGCTTGGAAAAGTGCCACCCATATGAAACCAACAAATGAGCCAAACTTTAAATAACTGTATCTTGCTTTAAAAAAAGGCAAACTAAAATAATACAATTATTTGGAAGACAGTGCTAAAGAAAGGTGCAATTCAAACACTGTCTTTATTTTTATCTGGTATCTTATAAAATAATAAGTAATATAATCTGCTAAATACTGCATCACAGCTATTAGACATTGGGACTGCTCTCAAAAATTAAGTTGGGTTAATTAGAGCATGTACTATGTGCCTATAAAAGACTAAATCAGGCTCTGTCTCAGGAGCCAGACGTGAGTGCTTTTCAAAAACTGAGAATGTGACCCCTGACAAAATCTAAAATATACTGAAAGTACTCACAGGTTAGAGGTTCTGCTGCCTCAGATGCCTTTAACAAATTTTCTTACTTTGAAAACACATCCTTATTTTAAATTTTTATTTTCTCTTTATTACTCTATAAGAAGTCAACCCACAGAAGAGTAGGGAAATGAATATGGAAATAACTGTATGGAAGAAATTATGAAACCTGTTTGTCTGCAGTGTTCTGCCAAATGAGCGATCAGAAAATGTGAATTTTTTTTTCCCTCCCTGTGGCTTTTTCAGTTACAATAATCTAGAAAAGATGAGAGGTAAGTGAGAAATTCTGAGATGTAAAAAGTGTAAGCTGATGATATCCCTTAAGTAATTCTTCATATTATTTGTTAGTTTGTCATATTAATGACTTGGCATTGTGTGTATTAAGGACTCAGTACTCTTCATCTGCAAACTGAGATCTAAGATCAGTTTGCATCTGTACGTTTGAATTGTGGTTCTTTAGTCACTGCTGGGATTGAATGTAGTCCCAGCAAGCAAGCTTGCAAGCTGCCTTAATGAACCATTTGCACTTGTTAATACCTGCACAAAAGCATTCTCTGTATGCACCTGTATGAAAGTACGGACCTGACTAGAATGTTTTCCTTATTAATAAGAACGTTCCTGGCTGGATTACTTGAACTACATCTTACCTTCCTCTTTACCAGAGGCTGAGTGCAAGGGTGGAATCTGTGATTTGTTCATCACATTTTAAAATCTCTATCTAATTTTACCATCCACTGTACAGACTTACAGACACATTACAGGTCGGTTTCTGCTGGACCTCATAGGGAAGATTGAACAGTGCAGCTCTTGTAAAAGCAAACAGAAATTGCATGGCTTAATCCTTGCATGCTGCATTGAAAAAATACCCATAAATATTTCACCATTATGTTTTATTTTTACAGTCAAATTTGTTTTATGTACTTATTATTTAAGGGATAATAGGGCAGGTGTCCCATTTTATGAGGCAATAATCTGGTTCATGTTAGCTCCGTAGTTTATCCCTAAGAGTGAGCTGCATTATCGCCAAGGGACATGGGGAGTTTGTCTTATTATACTACTAATAATAATGCCTTATATTTCTACAGCACTGTTCCTCTAGAATGATCCTAAAGCATTTTACAAATCCGATTTGATTTTTGACAACTGGTGTTATCTCAAGGATTATTTCAACAATGCCAGTTCTGGAGTCAGAAACCATAATGCAGAAAACTATAGACCATCCAGATATATCCTCTCTTGGATCTCTGAAAATGTCTGTTTATACAACTACTACTCAGATAGCTGAGTGTACATGTGCAGGGGATGAGGTGCCAAATATTGATGGATGTCCTTGGCTGTGGGACCATGGGTTCATGTACTCTGGAAGTGGAACATGATGCCCTTCAAATCAGATATCTTGTACCTTACAAGAAGACGTTTACATCATAAACAGCTCTCTGAGGAGGGTTTGTGAGCGCTGGACTGCAGGCATGCAGACAGCCCTCACATTTATTGGAAGTTTAGCTTGAAACCAGATCAAAGGGGAGTGATTCCCAGCCCTTCATTAAGTAATGCTCCTCTTCCAGATTATTTAGATTACATATCCTCAGTATGGGCATGACGATAGTTAATGTTAGTGCCCTTTAGGTAGATGCAGGTGCTGCTGACAAAAGAAACTGTTCTGCTTTTTTCTGCACAGCTTAGCTGTGCACTAGTCTGGGTTTGTACTAGTATCTTAGCTATAGCCAAGTGTTCATAGTGTATTAGCTGTATTCAGGCTTGGCTGAGGCTGCTATTTTTTCTGAATACCAGTGACTGAGTATAAGATTGAAGTTGCCTTACAGCCAGAAGTGTCCATGTGTGCCCATTCTCAGCTCCCTTTTATGAGCCTGTGGCACAGGGAGTCTTGGTTAGCCTCTGTCTAACGTTCCCTGATGTAGATGCCCTGCGTGCCACAGTTACCATTGTGGCACAGTGGCACAGGCTCACACAGCACTCCATGCTTCAGGCCCCCAGACAACTCCAGAGCTTGTGATTCCAGCATTTCCTCTCAGTTACAGCTTCCCTGGAGAAAAGAGTTGCCAAACTGATATTAGGCTTGCATTTTATTAAAAAGAGGATTTACCTACAAATATTGTGGATTTTTTGCTTTTTTTCTCTTTTACATTTTTTTTTCTTTTTGTTCTCTTTCTTCAGCTGCAAATCTAGAAAGTCAAAAACTTTTTTGTTTTGCTGTAATATGAGCATGTAATAATTTCCGGTTATAGAATTGGTTTATTTCTACTTGAAAGTTGAAGTCAGCTCTAATGAAGTTATATATCCTTTGATGAAATAAGATATATAAGGCTGAGTCTGCTCTCTTAACATGCCACAGTCACAAGGGCATTAGCTGCTCAGAGGCAGCGTTACTCATTCCTCACTTATCCAAAATCCCAGGCTGACCTCAAAAATTTTCCCAACTAATGCCTCACTGAAATTGCCAGATTTCCACATTAAGTTAGAATTTTCCTGTTTGAATTTTCCCCATCAGGAAAAAAAAAAAAAAACTTTAAAAAAAAAATTCCAAAGTTTTGCTTGCTTGCATCTTACATGATTCAGCATATACTGGGTTTAGTGTTGGAGGGAAAAGACAATGAGTTTTTGCCATCTTCATAGAGAATTAGTTGACCAACTAGATTTTTAATATATTAGTACAGAGCTGTGCCAGTAGCTGCTTAAAAGGATTTTTCTTAGCTCCCTACCTTTGTTTTTGAGTACTTAAACACCTCAAAATATTTCATTACATAATACTTCAGCATTGTGGCTAAGGGATAATGCTTTCATTACATCTATCATTCATTCACAAAATATAGCTCTTTGCGACATTTACATCAGTAAAACAAATCATACTGTGCCTCAACTTTCCCCCATTAGTAACTGAATGGATGTCTTGCCTCACCCAGGCAACAGGATATGTCAAAAGTTCATTGGATTTACAGATAACAAATCACTAGCTGTCTTTCAAGCATTGTACAAATTATCAAGCATTATTTTATGCCACCAAGTGAGCTGACTGGGACATGATTCAGGCATGTGCTAAAGCACCTTGTTGACTTCAGCATCTAAATATCTAAAATGAGTATTTTGGATGAGAAAAAGATATGCTCTCCTCCTTCCCTGGACCAATGTGTAGGAGATTAGTTCCTAACTCATACCTCAAGAAGTATCAAAGTTTAACCAGGAGTTCA
>NW_008586931.1:0-28054 GCF_000691845.1 Merops nubicus | reverse complement strand
GTATTTTGGTATTTTGAATAGCTGGATCTACCTTTCCTTTATTTCTTTCTTTCCTTCTTTCTTTCTTTCTTTCTTCCTTTCTCTCTTTCTTCCTTTCTCTCTTTCTTTCTTTCTCTATTTCTTTCTTTCTCTTTCTTTCTTTCTTTCTCTCTCTCTTTCATCCTTTCTCTATTTCTTTCTTTCTTTCTTCCTTCCTTCCTTCCTTCCTTTCTTTCGATTGCTTATTACAATATTTCATGTTTTCATAACCTAAAGACAGTTGATGTTGCAAGAAAAATAAAGTTGCATATGTCTCATTATATTCAAATGTTAACATTTCTAATATTTCCTAATGACACCACTATAAACATTGGAATGAAAAGATCTATGAGAAAAGTGGAGCCTAGAGACATTTAATGTGAATGCATTTCTGGGGTAGCTCAGGTTTTGTTTTGGGAATGTATAGAAGAATTATAGAAAATTGGTTCAATTATGCCCTCAATTACAATATGTAAAGTCATTGTACCCTGCAACTGATGGCAGAATTGGGACCAAACAGTGTATATTGAGAAATATGATGTAGCTTTTATGTTGATTTCAGGTTTTCTACTTAGGCATGGTGTTCTGTTATTTATGCGAGACAGATATCCTTTGTTACCTGACTTGTTTGGTTTAAATAATAACCCAGAGAGAGCCTGGAGGGCATGTCTCAAGAACACCCATATTACAATGCTTTATTGGCTGGTGAAGATCCCATTCCTAAAGGAAACAATGGTGTGTTTTTCATGCTGTGTCTAAGTCCAGGTGTTCAAACTCTGTTGAAACCACTATTGCACACAAACAGGAGAATTATTAAAGCAATTGACCTGTCTCCTCAGAAAACAGCCACAGTCCAGGCAGTGATGTACAAGTGCTTCTTGCACAGCCCTGCCCCATTGATGATATCCCTTCACCTCCTCAGCTGGAGCAGTCACCTGTGAGCAAGCAAGTCTCTTCAGTCTCCAGAAACCATTCCCATCCAGCTGTCAAACAAGGTGCCAGCAATTGCTTTGCTGGCTTTGTAGGACGGTTTTCTGCATCTTCAGACAGGACTGAGCAACTGTTATTAATACTCATGGAAATTTCAGCTCTGTTAGGAGAGTAGCTATGATGAAGGCTGACAGGCACTTGACAAACACTGAGTTTTTTGTTACTGCTGATATCATGGGACTCTGAGTGCTCCCAGGAATTAGGATGTTTTTCTAATTCAATACCTATGACAAGAGCCAACCAATCCCCAACAAACAAAATGTGCTAGAACATGTATAAAATGTGAAACAAATACTGTAGTTCATATTTGCAAGAACATTGTAAGCATGAAGTGTGACTTACTAAGCCAAAGGAAGATATCAGAACAGTTAACAAACGCTGCCTGTCTACTTTGTTGATTTGCTCTAAGAATACATGGATCCGTGGTTTGCAGTTAGGCTTGCATGATTTAGCTGATCATATTTAACAAAATCTGCCAAGATCTTCTTGTACCCCATAAATGAGGTCCCAAAACATAAGCATATAATTGCCTCCTGGTTTTTTATTTTTTAAACAAAAGCTTTTAGCAGCCATGAGTTTCTAGAGTTCTCAATCCAGACAATTAAAACACAATGAAAAGAATCCTTTTCTGTGGCATCAGGGTTTTTTGAGGCTGTGCATATTAGAACTTAAATGTGTGATGCTTGTGTGATCAGCTACACAATTCTATATTCATGAGAAAGTAAAATATGAAGCATAGTGTAAAGTAGGTGTTGCATTCCTGCTTTATCTTGAAACAGTAGCTGAATAGCTGCTAAGTGCTGAATGCTGAAAGCTGGAGGAGGGGAGGAACTGTATGGTTCTTTAGCATTTTTTTATGCTACAAGTGTTCATCCATCCATCCATCCTAATTTATGAAATGGCTTCATATTTTTGCCTTCCAAAATTCGACCAAATATGTTTCGGATGCAACGTCTGTATTATCATGTGCTTTATCGGAGGAGAGGAAGAGGGCACTGAATTTCCATGAATTCTCATTGTTGTTATCTCTCTGAATATGCAGCCCAGACAAAGAACTCTTTGAATGTAAAGTAAGAAAAGTGCTAATGCTCAGCTATACCTTGATGCTGAACTCCTACAAGCATGAAAATCCTTCTCACATTTCAGTGCATGCAGCATGTCTGGCTGCTAACATACAATAAAAGAAGGCATGGTGAAGCCCTAGCACCACGGAAAGTTTTTAGTAGTCCGTTGAAGGTGCCATTCATCACACTATTGAGTACATCTGTGACCCCATCAGCTTCCTCGACTCCCATTAAAATGGAAAATAAGGGCTGCAGAGGTTCAGTGCCTTTTAGGTCACCAGCAGCTTGCAAAACCTGTCTCCTAAAGGTGCCTGACCTCTGACAGAGGGGACACTCTGCTTGGGTTCATTTGTCTATGACAAAATTATTGGCTATTTTTTTTCTTGTTACTTGGGCTACTTCAGCCTTGACTCAGGTCTCACTCCAGGATACTGCTCTCCTCGATGTAGACAAAACTAAAACATGGTGCTTTTCCACCAGGCCCTCCATCCTAACAGGCTTTTTTGTCTGCAGTATTTCACAGGAAATGTACATAGCCTGCCTCCACTTGGAGTTCAGCAATAGCCAGGTTCCTGGCAAAAAACAGAAGCTCCCTATAGTTATAGAGAGTGTCATAGAGCTTAGGTTAGATCTATGGCCTTCGAAACTGCTGAAGGCTAAGAGAATTGTGGAATTTGGCTCAGCTGGGCTGCCTCCTTCCTGCACCAAAATTTCAACGCAAACATAAAATGAAAATTTCTTTCTTCAAACATACTTAATTGCTTTCAAGTTTTGGCACTTCTGTTACTATTGGATTTCCAGGGTGTCCCATGGTAATGATTAGAACTAAGCAAATACCTCAAAATATTTTCCATGAAAACTCCCTTGACTAAAACATTGAATAGCCTTCAGCTGTGTTCACACCCCTTTCATATTTGCTTTCTCTGAATATTCCAATGACTGATTTATGGGCAGAAATGTTAACTGAAACAGCAGTTTTTAAGGGAATGTTGCATAACATTTATGGAAAGCAGATTTTAAATTTGGATCTAGGAATTAAATGCAGTCTAATTGGAGCAAAAATAATACCAGGTGATTTGAGTCCAGTCAGTCTAAGTAACCCATGTCAGTGTCCAAAGGTGCAGAAACAACTAATAAAAGAAGTCTCTGTCCACCATAAAGACCAAACATTAGGACCAGATACAGACAAAACCTAGGAGGTACTTAATGAGTTTTGAAAAAGTGCCTGAGCAGCATATGTGCCCAGCTCTTGTTGACAAAATGCCTTCATAAATCTGGCTATAACTCAAAATAAATGTTGAATATTGAATACATTTGAAAAATGTGAAAGTAATTCAAAGTTAATTGTTAACAGGAAAAAAGACTGAGCTCATTGACTTAGCTGTTTACTATGAATAAGTTGATTGGCCTTACTAATGATACAGGATTCTTGGCTGCTTCTTGAAGACATCATTGTCAAAGAGCAAATATTTGCATATTGCTCTTCCACATCATTAGTTTTGTTTTGGAAGGTGAGTTATTATGACCTACATTTTTAAAAGTGGACCGATATTGCATATCTAATTTGTATCACGTGAGGGCTAATAAAGATGATCTAATAAAGGTGATGATGGCACAGAGATGACCAATCATGGCATCCGTGGATGTGCAAGGATGCATATAGGCAATTCATGTCATGAATTGCACTGAAAAAAAAAAAAAGCTGAAGACAGTTTTAAAATATGGTCTTAAACCTCTCCATTTTTACATATGAAGGTCTTCTCCACTCTGTAGCATGTTCCAGAGAGAGACAGCTTTTCTAGTACAGGGAACCTTAGACAGAGCTGCATTATTCCCCTATGGGTGCAAAAATATCTTCATGCAACATGTGAAAAAACTCATTTAAATGCTCTGTGAATACATTCCCTCCCAAAGGCCAAGACGTATTCATGTATTTTGGATGATCTTCCGCTTGAAAACTGTGCAGCTAATGCACACATCTTACCACGTAAAAGATTTAAACAAAAAGAAAAAAAAAAAAAAAAAAGAGAGATAGGATGAAAAAGGCAGCCTACTGCCTCTAACCTAGATTCATGCTTTTAAATAAAGATGGTCTGAGTATATTTTTATTACCAAATCCAACAACAGCTAAGGTTCATTCTTTAAGAATGAAGAGCCAGAGTATTTTTGTAGGGATACTTACACTATATTGTACCTTTTTTGCTTTTCTGGTAAAATCTCATACAAATATCAGAATCAAACTGCAATTTCAAGGATGGAGAGTGCTTTGTTTCCTTTTTCTATGGGAGTGGATGGAAGGATTTTGAAGGATAAGAATTAGGAGCAGGTATTATAGGAGTTTTACCCAAAGCCTGGAAAAGTTCAAACTCACACTAGATACCAGGTTATTAAAGATATTCCAGTGGCAATCATATCTTAGGCACGATGTATAAGTGAACACACTTTAGTTTCCATTTCTTTCCAAAAAAAAAAAATTTGTAACCCTACTGCCATCACATGCTAAATCAAGTCACGTCTTTCTTTTATTAATAAGACAGTGATTTTCTGAGCTTCTTAAACTTCTAAATTTTCTTACCACAAACACTGTTCTTTTCATTTCTTATCCTGAGACTGATAACAGGGTTTCTATAAAAATGAACATTCATGATCAAAGAGCAACTCTGTATCATAAACAAATTACAACAACTGGGCATGCTTTGAAATAGCTTAACCTAATTAAGCTCCAACACTTTTGCAAAAGCTTTAAAAAAAGATGGGTGTAATTGGAGCTCCATTCAGGTTCAGCTGACTTCATATTTTTAGTTTGTTTGGCATTTTTTTTCCTTTTAGAGCTTTGCATAAACAAAACATTTTGACAGTGTTGCCTTCCTGGGAAAAATGCTGGTGGTGCTGAAAATTCAAATTTCCAAATGAAATGCAGTTCTAATTGCTCATTTTTACAGTTCTTGTAGTTCACGTGAAACACGCGTGGCCAAGGCAGCTCCAACTGGCAGGTGACTTTCCCAGCCGTGTAATAGTGCTGTGCACACAGCGAAGTGTGAGCGAGCTGGTGCCGCCGTGTGCTGGAAGCTGCGTGCACACAGCTGTTCTCTGTGCAGGGCTGAAATGCAACTGCAGGTATTTCTCTTACAAAACCCATTTACAATGGCAGGGTTTGGTTTCGAGGACTAAAATGGAAATCCCCTTGGCATCATTGGATGTTACCGTCTCAAACTATACTGTGTGTCAAGAGCATTGGAGAGCAGTACATGTTACTTCAGCCATGGGATGTGTTCATCATTTTCAGTGCATGTTGTTAGTTCCTTGTGGAAAATTAATGTTTAGACTGAGATTATCAGACACCAAGATTTTGGTATCTGACTTATGATCTCACTCCACACCTCCATTTTAAAAGTGTTATGTAAAATTTTTGTCAAGTATTTATAAGACACCAAGTTACAAAGATTAATTGTGTTCTTGAATCTGATCCTAGGGTGATTTATAGTATTACACCTGAATTCTTTACTTACTCAAATCAGTTGTTTTAAAGGTACAGGAACACCCATGGATGGTAAAAATTAGAATGGTCTTTTATAATCTATAGAGAATTTTAGAATGAAGTCTTTTATAATCTATATAGAATTGTGTATTTCACAGTTCACACCACCATAAAAACTGAATGCTTTCTAGCACAGCTTTAAACATCATGATTATTATCTTTATGTGCTATCTGTTCTTTTCTTCTGTAGTGTTTTCCTATTTTTTATAATCTTCTAATTATATTGATTTTTAATTTCATAATGAAAACAATTTGCTGTTTACCTAGCTGTAGAATTTCCATAAGGATATAGTGATTTTATGAATGCTCTTCACTTTTTTATATCTACTCTGCATTCGCATATCAAAATAGAAGCTGTAATTGGTGTGTGAATAAATGCCTGTATAAGTAACTCTACCATAATGTATACTTATCAGGAATATTTGTGGGAAAAGAATTTCAAATTCATTATCTACTCCTAGTATTTGTGCATAACTGTTAACACTAAATTTTGTTCTTTACATACGCATGCTTGTAAATGTTTCCTGATGATTACTGAAGGCCTTAATTGGAACAACTTTATGTATATATTTCAACAAATATTTGTGTTCTCCAATACTCATGTTTTTTTAATATGTATAATTTCTTTTCCATTTCATGAGAAGAAAATTTCCAGTAAAATTTATTTTAATAATGGGAAAGTATTAGAAGTGCTAAGCCAAATTACCTGCAATTATATACCTTTCTGATTCTGACTGTGTTTAACAGATTAAATGTCCTGTCTTTACAACTTTCAAGGTTAAGTGCTCATAATGGAACATGCTGGTGAGTAGGTCACATAATCCACAGCAAGTGGTACTCAGCAAACCAAATGGAAGATAGTTATTAAAATCTATAACATGCAACTTTAATCTAACACCCAAATTATAAGGGAACCACTTGGAAAGAGCTAAAGGCTATTTGCAGGTTCAATATATTCGCTTTGCTCTCAACAGTGATCAAAGTTTGGAACTTCACATGTCTTGGACTGGTGTAAGAGCTAATTTGGAGGAGCTGCAAAAATACTGTTCTATCCCCAAGCTACAGGGGATTTGTAATTGGAGTCACACTCGGGAATGAGCGAGCAGCTGCTTGCCCAGCACAGCTCGCTGTAGGTTTGCATCATTGCATTTGTAAGGGTTAAAAGTCAGTGAAATGAATGTGAACACTAAAACAAATTACACTTCTGTTTTTTACATAAAGTTTTCTAAGCGAAGTGATTCTCTTTTAATTGGTGAATATTACTTTAAAATGAGACACCAGAATGAGAGTCTTTTTTGCAAGGATATTTCAGTCACTGCCAACCCCTCTCAATAAGTTCATGCCTGCCTTTGTTCCATATGTATTTTTTTTTATCTTGAATTTTCTTGAGTTTAATGATATTTTCTTTTCCTAATTTACCTTGAAAGCCATGCAAAGTCTATAAAGTTAGGTCTAAAACCTATTTAGCCTTGGGATGATACATTAAAAAAGAGTGTGGTTTTCTTTTTTCCCAAAAAGGCCACCTTTGTATGTGTCACAATTAAACCAAAACAACTGTAGTGAAAGCCCTCTATCAAAACAACCACACCACCTTTGCATTGCTGTTTTTCCTCTGTTGGTCCTTGAAATGACCTTGGTTTAATTACCTGCATCTCAATGAGTGAATCTACATAGAAAGTGAAGGTTAATTAATGAAGGATCGTTTCTTACTTTAAACCCATCAGGCAGTGGCTGACAAGCAAGTCTGGTCCATGCAGTATTATCCTATATCTCATTAGAAATGGTCAGATTGAAGTGCTAGCTCTGGTCTAGAAAAAGGAACAGGACAGTTTGTTAATGAAGAGAAGTGATGGTACTCTCGCAAAAAAAAAAAAACTCGAAAGCCTGTGCAGGACTCCATTATCACTAGCACTGTTGAACTCCTACTTTTTCCACTAGCTTCTTAATTTCAAAAGAGTTTAATTTACTCCTTTTAAACTTCTCTAACTTGAAAGTTTCCCACCCAAAAGTTACTGTATTTTTTTCTACCTGAATGAATCTGGCTAAAATCAGCAAAATAATTAGATCCTCTGTCATATATCTGCGTGGCTGTCATACAGCTCACTCAGGTTGCATCACTGTAAATCCGGTGCCTACAAGAATTCATACTTTTGACCTGTACTTCAAGATCTCTGAGGGGATCCTTGCCCAGGAGTGCATCACTATGCTTTAGAGCTCGATGGTGCTCTGTTAGCATTCCTCATGGTGTCCACCAAACCACCCACAGACATGGCTGAACCATGGCTTCCCATTAGGATTTGCCTTCTCAACCACTCAAGAAAGCTATCTTACAGCTCTATAAAGGAGAAAAGTAATGAAGCAAACTGAAGAAGGTCTTACTGTCATGCTATCATCACTGTAGGTAAACCAGTGAGTAAATAATGGTTACTTTCAGGTACAGCACATTGAGCAAGCTGCCACAGAACCAGACCTCCTAATCTACTACTCCTGTCCCCAGCAAACCACACATTCTTACTATAAAAGCTTCAGCTTTGCTCAGTAGAGGGTTTAGGGCTGTTCTTCAAAACCAAAACAATAGCTTATTGTGAAAATTAAGTGAAACTTGGAGTTGCACCGTGAGTTGAACACTGGCATCCTTACTGTGAAACAACCCATGGGTATAAAATATCCACAAAGAGCACTGAAGGCCAAAACAAAAATCCAGAAAATAAGAATTGGAGAAAGGCAGCTAAAACCAAAGTTCAGAAGTTTTACTGAGAACCATAAAAGCCCTCTGTGTTTATGCTTGTAAAGAGACAGACATGCACCACACATAAATCTTTTCACTCATGTTGTCAGTATAAAGTAGCATGTTCATGATTTTAGAAAAACACTTGCAGTTGGTTTATTTCTAAGACCATGCTGGACAATGCATTTTCAAAACAATAAAGTGTGTCTTACATCTGGCTATTGCTTAGTATGATGGAGGTAATTTGGTCCTACGTCACTTGGAACTTTTCAAAACATAAAGTGAGACTCAGTTTACACAGAAAGTCTTTTAACAGACATTTGCAGACAGATGGATTACACCTGCAGTGATTAACTGCAATATTAACACATTGGATTGCAAAGATCAAACCAGAACCTATTTCTGAATAGGATCTTACCTTCAAAAGGAAATACCTCACTGGAATAAAAAGCACAATGATTTCTAGGCACTGTAACCAGTAAAGGGATCCAGCTTCACCCATGGAACTATCTTTGGGCACTTTGGGGCTCAGAGTACTGAAGCTTTTCCCCTGCCCCCCTTTTTTTATAACTTGGGAGTAGGCTGGATTCATAACCACCTGCAGTCCAGACACTAGGCAAACATTTGCCAATTTTATCATTGACAACTTTTCCAAATACAAAAGTGGCCAGGGAGGCAAATACTTCTTACGCTGGAGAACAAAAAATGTATCAATACCAGAGGTTGGTTTGCTTCCCTGTTTTGACTATATTTGATCTTGCAAACATTACAGATTTTGGCTGCCTTGCAGTTTGTGAGGAAAACAGCTTTTCTTTAGGTTGTAATATGCTCTCCAGCATCTTGCCATTCCTCTACCTTTCTTTAACATCTTCACTTCTCAGTCTTATCCATTGATTTAAAAATAACAACAAAATAAGTCTTAAAAAATTGATCTTTTTTCCTTATCACTTTTGAAGGGTTATATAAATGAAAGTGGGACTGGGCTTAGAGGTAAAACTTTTCTTAAATGCACTACATTTTTCAATAAATATTTAAATGGTAAATTGCTCCCACGTTCAGTGGAAAATGTCTTGTGTCTTCATGCTTCTGTCAGTACTATAAAATGTGAATTTCCTATACCCAGAAATATTAAGAACTGTTTCCGTTTTGGGCATGTGCCAGAATTTAACTTATCATACTTATGTGTTTTCACATACAAGAAAAAAAGAAAATTATATTAAAATGATATAAAAAGTTTTCTGTAACTGCAAAATAGAACTCATTTACCTTTGTAATTTCCTATTAATTTACTACTAGGATTCATTTTGCATTTAATTCAGTCCTCTAATGGTTTAAAACTGTCTTTCGTCTTTACACATTTGTGGTCTCAGTTGTGTCAAGCTTTTTCATCTACTTTATGTTCATTTATTTTAACTTTTACTGGTCTTCTAGCCAATTCTTTATCCTTTTTATTACAAGAGCATGAAATTTTATAATGCCCTAGAGCTTTGTTAGTCAGCTGCTACGAGGTTCTTAACCTTAGTTAATTTATTCTTTCACTTTTGACTTTCAGATAGGGAGCATGCCTTAATATTTTGGTTTTGAATATGAAAGCAACTTTTATTAAGTAGGTTTATTGCACTAATAGATCCTTATTTCATTTTTACAATAGTGTTTAGATATCCTGCTATCTACATAATGTATCATTTTACTTAATTCTTTATCATTTTGGTAATATAGTTTAAATTTTCCTATATTAAAGTATTGCTAACACTACAATCATAACATTTTTTGGTAATTTTACTAAAGAATCATTGTAAACAAGCATAAGAATGTTCTTTTTCACTGTAAAACCTCTTTTTTGGGGGGATGTGGTTCTTATTAACTTAACAAATCCTAAGCAATGGCAATTCCCTTATGTACAGAAAAATAAAGAGGAAGCCACTAAAATTATCACGTGTTAATTTTATACAATTATTCCAAATACCTTGTATCCTCATCAAGTGACGTAATGCTGGCTGCTCTTGCAGTTTGGGTAGTCCCATGGGAATTCATTAAATCCCTACAGCCATGTTATTATCCAAGAGTTTCATATTTTTATCTTTCAGAAGTAATTGTTAGCATTCCAAGCCAGAGAGCAAAGCCTGGAAATCTAAATGCTAGTCTCCAACTTGAAAAGGCTAATGAAAAACAAAATATTACAAGGCGGGGGGGCAGGGGAGCCTGTTCATTTTGGGTTTTAATTCCCATTATTCTAACATTTATATTCAAGTTTTGTTGGTCTGACTCACATTATAGCTGGCATGGGATCACTACAAAAATATAAAAATTATCAAACTCAGAAAGAGGAACACTGAATTTTTTTGGGACCTCTATCTGGACCTACTTTGAAATCCATTGAAATGAAGGCAAAGACTTAATTTTGTTGGAAACTTTTTTAGTCCATGACAAAATGGTCAGCCTAGAAAGATTTTGCTGTGAAATTGTGAAATTCAACCTACTCCAATCCAAGGAATGTAACCTCCTGCTTTTCACTTAGGTGAGGCATAAAACATGCTTTCTACATGTTTTAACATCTCCAAACATTCTACCATACCCTTTAATTTGTAATCTGTCTCAAATCTCTGTTGGTGTTCCTCTTCTTCCTCTTACTTTTTTAGCACCAAAATATTTTTATTTAGCTCATTTAAATATCATACTGGTGCTCAGAGGAGTGTCTGTTTTGAAGATGCTTTCGGAAACACATGCAGATGGTGCCCTGGCCCAGAGAAGGTTGTACCCTTACCAGAGATGAGGCTTGGACACAAGTGAGGGTTGGTCCAAGGTATGCGTGAGCCCTGTGCACCATTTTGATCCCATATCCACTCAGCTCTGTGTGGTGGTCCGTCAGCTCCCATCTATGACACGCTAAAAGGGATGAAAGATCTGGACAGGAAACAATGAAAGCTGAACAGCAGAGAATAAAGGTGATCTTAAGGAAATATCAGGTATTAAGGAGATATCAGCTTAACTGAGTTACCCAAGATTAAGCCTGTTTGGATTCTTCAGTCTCATTGAAGCAGCATGTTTTGAAGAGAGAGGCTCGAAGGAGAAGACGTTGGAGGTATGTGAAAGCTGCAGCTCAAATGGCACTGTAATATATCCAGCTCTAAATGTCATGGCCTAACCCCAAACATTATTATGAACACAGTACTGACAGGCTTGTTTGCCTTTTGAGTCTTCAGAGAGTGCAGAGTTCACATTGTCAAACCTTTTCCTTTACGGAGAGCTACAAAGCAATATCTTATGTCTATTCATAAATTAAAGATGTTCTCTGAGCGTACCCTGACTTCAGCAACCCAGACCCCAAAAAGTTTCTTGATAAAACCATGGCAGGTAGCGAGTTCTGTGTTGGATGGAGAAGATGCAGAAGTTAATATCTGAAAAAAAAGAAGACAGAAGTCATGACCAGACAAATGACTAAATTTGAGCAGTTGGAGAACAGGTAGCAAAATAAAGATAAGGAAGAAGGAGCTAAGCCAAGGTGAGCCATCATCAAAGTAAGAATAAGAGCAAGTAATCCTACCTGCTTCTGGTATGGTGATGAATGAATACGGGCAAGAAGAAATCTGACTGATGATGTAAAATGAATGTTCAGCTGAAGGCTAGAAGGCAATTGCCAAGGAGTTCTTAGAGTCACAGTTCAGACACGGGCATCACTGCAAAAGTGCCTGGATGATCTGCATCCCTATGCTTCTGAACAAGGGTGGTAGATGTCATCATAGGAGAAGAAAAGAGGAGAATAACTGAAAAAAAAAAAAAATCTTGTGGGATTTTGGGAGCACCCAAGCACAAGGCACTCCTGACATTAGCAGCTCCCACTGCACTTCCCTTGTGGGCGCAGGGCAGAGCACCGCTGCTCCCTGACCGCCCCGTCACACACCTGCCCTTCAACCTGCCTGGACAGAGCCAGCAAGTGTGGGAAAGCGATGGTGAAGACCCAGCCTGGAGGGAGGCAACAGAACTGAGATGTTTGAAATGAGGGAGTTCAGTGTTTGCCTTTTTTAACTTGCTTTTGAGGCAGAATGTAGCAAGAGACCAAAACATCAATTCTGAGCACCACTCTCTCAGGAAGCATACATGTATCCCACCCCAAAGGGTCACCAGGAGGGCTGTCAACACTGCAGAGGGCATCAACACCACCCTGCTTGCCTTTGCTTTAAAGCAATAGAGCTGATCCAAATGTGGGATCACTAGAAAATTAACAGCAAAGGGAAAAAGAGTTCTTGTGAATTGCACTGTCTAGACTTACAATAGCCATAGTTGTCTGCAGTATTGCATTTTATGCTTTTTGGCTTACATGAATCTCCATTAATGTGTAATTTTACCAAAAATGCATTTTCATTTCAGAACAGGTAAGAGTGCTTGCTATAATTCTCATTCTCAATGTATAGTTGTTATTCCACCTACATTATTTTCTTGTGTATAAGTACCAAACTAACTCTAATACATTGGAGTTTCATTTCTGTTTTACAGGGAGCTAACATGTAGCATGATTATTTATTTATTTTTCATATATATATATATATATATGTATGAACACATCTTTGTCAGGTAGAAGCTTTTGCTCATTCTGACATGAGGCTTTCCTACAGGAAAAATATTACTCATTATTTTGCCTCTAAAATGCAGTTTTGTGCTTCAGCCTTTTATTACATAGGCTAGACATCTTTTCTTCACTCATTTGGCAACAAAAATGAGCTTAGAAATATGCACTGAGCCTTTTATGACTTAACATTTTAAAGATGTGAGTTCATCTCTCTGTTCCTTTAAAAAATTTCTGGGTTTATAGCAAAATATATTCAATAGACCAGAACTATTTTGAAAGTAAAAATGAATACAAACTTTGAACAAAATCCAAAAGTAGAGAATTTTTAAGCTAAAAACTATGCTGTATTAAATCATAAGAGCAAATGCATAGAAACAAGAAGTTTTTCTTAGAAAAATCAAAAGCTGAATTTGCATGACATTTTGTTAGCTATTAACTTTTCTCCTCATTGGAAGAAGTAACATTGTTTGGAATTTAACTGTCTATATTTAAAAATTAAAATTAACAATCTGCAAAAAAATTTATAGCTTGATACATCAGAACAATATACCTGAGAATTTTCAAACTAGTTGTATGCTGCATGACTATAAAATCGTTATACTCGTGCTACTAACTGAAATAAAAAGGACAAAGCTTATGCAAAAAAAAAAGCTAACTCCACATAATTGTAAGGTGAAAAAGTCCCAGCTAGCAACTTAAGCTGAGTTGTATTTTCAGGAATACAGAGAGAAGATAAAGGTATACAAAGAGACTTGCAGTTAGGGGAATTAAAAAAAAAAAAAAAAAAAAAACCAACAGTGAAAGTATTTTATCTAGATGTAGTAGTGGTCAGGTCATCAATACTAATATCATTCTTATGCTGTATGAAGTAATTCAACAACCAAACTCTGTGGTTAAATTCTTATTTCACTTGCTTACAGCAGGGTAAATTGGAATATGCATTAAATGATGTGTATTAACTTCATACCTACAACATCTGTGGAAAAAATGGCAAGGAAATGATAAGGACTTTTATCTTCCAGTGCACTCTACAAGAAATTATGTAAATGGAAGCAGCAGTGCCAAATCACTAGAAGCTTTGGGAAGTTCAGGACTTTTGACTGGGGTCCTTCAATACCTTCATCCACAAGAAGCCAGATCCCTTCAAAATGTGCTCCACAGGCTGCTGCAGCTACCTCTTCAGGAATGACATTTCTAGTACCAAATGAGAATCTTCTGTTTCAAAGCTGTGCTTACCTCACCTCTGTTTTCTTCGTTTAGCTCTCATGATGCTTAGGCTACATTTAGGGTGTGCGGGTCACAAAGATAACTTCTGTGAATCTGCTCCTGAAAAGTACTATCAAACCCTGAGTTTTAGGCATTGAAGTCACAATTCACCTTAGAAAGAAGAGGTTTTATTTAAAAGACTTAAAGATATTGCCCCTAAATTGAACAGTAGATGCAGCAACAAGAAGCTGATCTAATTAGCTATATAAAGCAGGCAGGATAGGGAAGGATCAGGTGGATCAACTGTATATTCACTGCTTGTATGTAAATTGATTTGAGGCATATTAATTTTAGCATATGTTAACAGATGTATTGGAAGTCATTTTTCTGGCATCTGGGGGGAAAAAAAGGTAGGAAAAAAACTTGTGGAAAAGCTCACACAGGTAAAAACTCATATGGATGGAAACTTGCGTAGGGAAAACCAGTCGTGGGTAAACATTTGCATGGGAAAAACTCACATGGGTGAAACATTGGCAAAACTCATGTGCAGGAAAAATTTGCATGGGAGAAAACTCATGGGAAGAAGTCAGGGGGTAAAACCTTGCATGGAGGAAAAACACGTGGAGGAAAATTTGCATGGAGAAAATTTATGTGTGGGGAGAAAACTCCTGTGGGGAAAAAATCTTGTGTGGGAAAAAACAGCTGGGGAGAGGCTCACATAGAGGAACACCTCATACACCTCACATGGCGAAAAACTCACACGGGGAGAAAACTCACATGGGAAAACTTACATGGGAGAGACTTGCATGGGGAAAAAGCCTCACATGGGGAAAAACTTAAACTAGTGATCAGGAGTTGGTGGGAGAGACACCTGCTCTGCATTTCTTATCTTTTTAATACCTTAGGGATACATCACTTAATAATTTAGTGCTAAACCATTTAGCATTTTAGCCCATCATCTCTTATATTACACATAGGATTTCAGTAATGTCTGATAAAATTATGTGTTAGCTGCCTTATGTGTGTGTAAAACTTAATAAGTCTTCTTCCCCCCCTCAAGTTTAATAACTGATTTCTTACATTTATGGATGTGAAATTTTATTGCTCATGGATATAGTTTGAACCTAAATCTTCATATCTTATAAATTGATTTTTAGTTTCCTTTTTGACCTTATGAATTTCAATCAGACATTGACCTCTTGTTGCTCATGAATCTGACTGATTTAATGCCATATAACAATAATACTGTAGAAAAGCATTATCATAAGAGCCCACAGGGTTTGCTGAAACCCATAACTAGATTTTGGAGGCCTCTAGCAATAATAATGCTTGACCCAAGACTATTTTCTAAAGCCTTCATCCTTTACTGTTCTGGACTGGCCAACCCTTGTTTTAGTACATTCAAGGAAAGTGGTGGAGACTCCCAGGAGATTATGAGCTAAAACTGTATAGAGAAGATAATGCTGAATATATACTCCAGTAACATGGGGCTTATAAAAGAACAATTCTGCCTGGGTTTTGTCACATTCTGAAGTGAGAGGGAAAGACTATTTAAAATGAATCTTTTGTGACAAAAATTAGTATTTACTTAGTGTTTAAGATTTTAAAAAATAAAAATTTAATACTAATTGTCTTTACTGGAATGTATTGTTATTCTTTAGTCTATCATTATGGCTATAACCTAAATAGAGGACTTGGATGATTACTGCTTTGTTTGCTTGGCTGTGCTAATTTAATTTAATTTAATTGCTTATATGCTTGGGTTTACTGAATAACTGGGTGTTGATGTTCATTATTCCTTATTAAGAAAGAATCTTAAAGTGAAAACAGAAGTGTGAAGGACATGGACTGTGGCATTAATTTATGAATGCTGCATGTGACTGACTTTGAACATGAATGTTAACTGTATGACTGCATTTTTTTTTTTTTTACTCTGCATGTACATGTATATAGGTATATGGGAGTTTTACTTATTAACTGATTACTAGGAAATAAGTAGGGAGTCAACACCAAAAAATTCAGATAAAACTACTTCAGGTAAACAGAGCAGGGGGTTAAGAAACAAAGCATGAGCTATGAGCTGTGAAATACTCCTTCCAGACTCCAGCCAAAATTATACAGGTGTTTCAGCATGTCAAGGGGCAAACAGATCAAAAGGGCTGTAATCTGTTAAAAACTCATTCTATTCTAAGGTGATGGTCAGTGTATCAGGGATTTATTTATGAGGAGCAAACTGACACGGTCACTGTCTTGGAGGGCTGAAGGGTAATAGCTCTTAAGCATTATGTAAAATTTAGGTAGGAGAAAGAGGCCAGTTACATTAATCCTTTTCACTTATGCTGTGTTATAGCCTTGCTTTTAATAGTAAAGTTGCCACACAGAAAGGCAGAATTTGCAGTCTAACATCGGAGTCTGTGCTGCTCGTCATTTTGATCATAGACTCAGATCCAGCACACAAGTGGCCTATGAAAGCCTAAAGTCTGATCACTTTACTGTGAAGCAAATCGCAAACTATCGTTCCTGCAGGATGTGTGCTGACCTGCTCACATCTATATCCTTTTACATTATATCACATGCAAGCACATGCACACAGAGGTGCTCTTGCATTCCATCCAGCAACCATTATTTCATGCTGGAAGACAAGAGAAATGGAAGATGGTCCTGTACTTCTCATTAAGGTTATCATGTCCTTGACGTTTTGTATTTAAAAATTAATTAAAAGTGAAGACCTCTTCATAGCAATACAAAAACATGCTGGTAGAGAGCTATGTCCATTCATCTTTCTCTAGAGAACTCTCTTTTGCATGCTGATGGCCCTGGACACTTATTGGCGTATCTTGTCTGGTTCATAAAGCAACTTTCAGACTTCCCAAGGCTTCCAGTGCAGACATAAAGGTTAAAACTTGTATTCCCACAGTGCAACTGCAGTCGCTTAGGGCTTTCTCCAGGTATCGCTTTTCTTCTATGATGGAGAGTGTAAGATGAGGGCTTGCATTAGTTTTGAAGTAAAGATGCCAAGCGTTGCTTAGGGACCAAAAATTAGACTGGATGTAATCCAGCAGTGAAATCAGATTTCACATGCTCTTTTTTTGTAACAGCACAACAGCAATTCCTTATGTACTACATAGTGAGCTTTTAAAGTGACAAGTTTTTCTCTAGTATATTAATGGTCAAAGCTTCCTAATTTAAACATGGAATACTATAGGTTGAGTAGTCCAAAATATAAATATATGAATGGAGCTGTATGGCATTACTGCTCTGTTTATGACGCTGAAGAGTCAAAACTGTGCTGTCATTCTGTTCCCTTATAATCTATTTAAATTATTTATTGACATGTAAAGTCAAGAATTTTCCATGTTTAGTCCAGCTTGTATTATATCTGATATGAATGATGCTCTTTGGACCTTGCATTTTTATCTAATTTTCTCAATGCTGGCATTAATTTTGCTGTTCCAATAACTGATCTTATTCACCTGCTGCTAAAAACACTTGTCATGTTGAATTACATACCCTGCATACATATTGTTGCAATTAGCAATTACAAAATATCACAACAGAAGTGTACTAAGGTTTAGAATCCAAATTTTTAACTGTATGTAATCATGTCATAATTTGCTAAAGTACGTACCAACAAGTTCTGTTCATTTGTACATACTGTTTATTGATCTGCACGTGCAGACATAGTAATTGTACATGTAAATTTGGAGCAACGTGATATGAACCTAATCCAAAATTCCATGTATATCCTCATGCCTGGTGTTTCTGATTGACTGGTTGACTGCCAGCCAGCAAGTCAGAAACACTGGGCCTAAGGGTTTGGTGGAATTAAACCCATCTGAATTCAGTGCAAGTCTTTTCTCAGTTAGAGAAAGATTACTGACAATACTTTTTTTGAAGTGGCTCAGTCCGTGAATCCTTTCACTTCCCTGTCCAAGTAACTCCAAAGTAAGATTCATCCAATTTGTGGATACAAATACGAATTCCCCTCCTCTTATCACACCTCCACTAGCATTTCCAGGTGTGACAGGCGTCCCCCCATCACATGGACAGAAAGCATCTGTGACACCATGTAATTGTCTTCAGGATGTAGCCAGAAAAAATTAAATTTGAATTTAAAGTAGCGTGGGGTTTCCAGGGAGGCCCCCTGGCCCCACTGGAGTGTGTAGTTTCTCTGGTGGTGTACTGCAGGCGGGTCAGACGCCAGCAGCACCCGAGCACCCCGCTTCCTTAGTGGAACAGAGAGCTGTGCAGATGGGAGACTCTGTGGGAAGCACTGGTCTGAGTGAGACAGGGCATAGGCTTAAGGAAACCAGTGCATTGGAACAGTAGTCCAAACTGTAAGAATATTTTTTTTCTCCTTAGTATATGTAGCACACCTAGAAATTACCCACAGCGGCATATCTTTCTTTAAGAAATTACCAAAAAAAATAGATTTAAAAAAAAAAAAAAAAAAAAAAAAATTAAAAAAAAAAAAAAAAAAAAAAAAAAATTAAGGAAAAAAAATAAGACAGATGGGGAGAAAAAAGACCAGAAACTTTTGTTGCTGTTCCCATCCAGTGTCTTGCTAGAATACTAAAGGGTCAGTTACTGGGGACCAACAGCTACTTCTTCTTTTTTGGTTCTTGAGCAACTAGAAACTATTTTGATTTCTTGGTGTCCTTTCTAGTTATGCTGTATTACTCATAACTGCAGTGCCGTGGTAGCTGCCAATACAAATTTAGTCTTTTCTGTTTATTCTGTACTGTCCTGTCAAAGCAGATAAGTCTGCTTTGCATTAGAGCTCAAAAATTTAATTGTAAAAATTTAATTGTGGTAAAATGATGAGTCACTCCAGCTAAGGTAAACCAATGCCTCTGTCAGGGGACAGGGTTTTTTGATGTACAAAGCAACTAAACTACATTAAGCCCACAAGCCACATCACTAACTCTCACACAGAGGTGTTATTTACATTTCCCTGGGACAAGGAAGTTTTTTGAACCAGAGATGAGACTGATTTGGGGTCAAGCTGAAAAAAAAAAATAATAATAAATAGATAAATAAATAGATAAGTAAATATAAAATAAAATGAGAAAAACGTAAACTTCTAAGCTTTATTAGCAATTCAAGCCATCTACCTGTGAATTTCATTTTCTAATGAAATTTTCTTGAGACTGCTCAGGATAGTTAGAGTACTTTTCCTTTCTTATCCCCCTGAGGTATGAGCATTGGCAATGAAATTATGGGAGCGACCATCTCTAGAAACAAGAAAAGCAACGAAGTTGAGAGGAGCAGAGCCAGTCCACAGTTTTGACAAGGTTTGTTATAATTGCTCTGCAACCATCTTTTGAAGGCCTTTTATTTCTCTTTTCTAGGATGGAGGTGTGGAAACGTGCAGCTGTTACATATTTTGGGGCATCATTCTCCATTGCAGAGATGTATCTCTGAAATCCATTTCAAGTTACATCAGTCTGAGTACTACATGTAATGTACTTTAGGAATCGGACAATGGGCCTTCTACGTGTCTGGTAGTGCTGTTGGAAGGAAGAATGAATTAAGTGTCTGTAGGATTTCCTTGTGATATTGCAAATTTTCAGCAGAACAAATTGCAGAAATTGAGTAGAAATGCATAAGAAAATCCCATGAAAAATTGATAGAATTAATACAAAACCTTATTTTCAGCATATTTGGACAAGACATAATAGAGTTCACAGTTTACAAGTGAGAAGCAATAAGTGAGAAGTATATAACCAGTAAAAAAGCTCAATTAATTTACTTTTTCTTCTACATCTTTATGGTGAAACTCAGTTGTGTTTTAATGGTCCTCAGAAGAATCTAGACAACACTGATGCTCTACTTACACTTCTTAAGGGTAAAATTCACTCTATTGAAGAGGACAAGCTTAAGATCTATGCACTCACTTAGTACCACTTATCCCAATTTTCACTTAACAAGGGTGTAAGCAGTGTATACATCTGGATTGTCTTTCTGCACTAAAGCAAATTTTCTCCCTAGTAAATTAGATTGGTCTGATGCATGCTTAAAAGGAAGAAAATCTTTGCTTTCATTAGGAGTTGTTCCGGGAAATTGCTGCTTGACCTATAACTTAAAAATTTTCAGTTCTTCAAAACTCCTTTGACACTCATACATGGTATATTTACATGATTTACCATTTGATAGACCAGCAAAGTTGAAGTAATGGAGACCATCAATCATGCAGGGGAATAACGTTTTTGAGGGAGCTGCTTGTTCCTTTGCTATTCAGATCCTTTCTGTGGATGGATTTTTTAATACACATTTATTTTTATGTTTGAGTAAAATTGGTATAGAGTGGGTTGATTAGCATCATAAGACCATAAGCATATCCCTCAGCAGAAAACACAGAATGGTGGAATGTGGTCACATATTTAACTTACGTACAACTGAGATAAACGTAAACAGAATAATTTTGCAAGCCAAGAAGTCATGACAAAGTTTAATTAAATGGAATGTTTTGTGGCACAAAGACGCCTGCAGATTTTTCTGTGCTTGGTTTATTACTGATGATAGGTTGGACTCACTTGCGTGTGCATCTGTCTTGTTGCATGCACAAGTCCTGAGCTGTACAGATACCTACTCACCCACTCCCAGATGCAACTATACAGAGCCCTCTAGCTTTGGACTCTCAAATAGGCAGCTATTTGGATGCATACACATTAGGGCATGCAGAATACCTTCCTGTGGCCTCAAATGCAGGTTTTTATTTGCAGGAACACAAGCTCTGCAAGATATTCCAGTCACAGTTAATGAAGTCCTTAATGAACTGATGGGCCTGTTTCTTATCTCACTTATGTCAGATTTAAATCCATGTAACTCCATTAACTTGTTGACTTGATCCTAATTTTACATAAGTGTAAAAAAGATGAGAACCAGACATTTTACGTTCTCATTATCTAAGAGAACACAAAGTATGAGTTCTTAAAAACCTTTTCTCTGTTTTCTATCAGTTACAAAGAGAGTTAAGTACTCCCCCACCTTTGGCCCTCCCCACTTTCCCTATGTACCAATTTCTACAGCTACTTTGTTTTACAACGGTTATGCTGATCACGCAAGTTTTGATCTCACTGTGGTTTTGTAACTCCTGAAATTAGTTCTGTAAACTTTATTCCTAGGGAGCACATTCCTTCTCACATGAATCAAAACTGTGCATTCCTCCTCCCTTCCCGCAGAGCCCTCTTGTAAGGGTTCTAAGAAGTTCAGCCTTCTTCATAGCATTCCTAGCTTTTCTCTGATCTAAAGAAATTAGCAGTATGGAAACTAGGCATAGAACGTGAGCGTCAAATTGTGGAACTGAAGGCAAAATCTTTTTCCTATTTACAGTTTAACTTTGGTAATGTTTAATTTAGTTCTGTTTTAGGCTGATTACATTGAACTTTGTCTCCAGTAGTTTACCTTCCATGTGAACTCTGGATTGAAAGATCAGTTTTACCCCAAGGAGACATACTCCGTGTAGACAGAGAAAATTATTTCAGAAGTTTTGTTTAACTTTTGTTGTGCTTTGATGTTGCCATGATATGACTTACATTGTAGTAATAATGTACTGTCGGCTTCTGTCTCCATAGCCAGGTTCAAATGCTAGCATGAACTCCAGTTTCAAGAAATTTAAGGCAATTATTCTTGTGAGTAGCTCACACACTGGGTACTTCAGTCAGCCAGCTCTAACCAACATACACGTCTGAACGACAGAAGTGGCCAGCAATACAACAGGAGCCCTAGTAAGACATCTGAAATCCTAAGAGCATGAATCCGAGCTGACTTACACCATGTTCGCACTGGAGTAATGCTTCTGACTTTGATGGAGTCACTCCTAATTTACAGCTATGTAAGATCAAATATATAGCCCAGAGTACAGAAATGTTAACATGGATAGTCTCAGTCAGAGAAGGGTTGCTTATTCTAATGGTACCTCCTGTCAGTCAAGTCATAGACTAGATGTCACTTGTGAGGACAACGGGTCACCCTTTCTCCTCTGTTCTGAATATAATTAAAAATATAAAAATGAGAGTTAGAATGGAAAAATGTACTATTAGGATAATAAATAAGAGGACTGAAAAGAGAAATCAGAAAGGCAAGTGCCCTAAACAGCTCCAAACCTCAGGATTAGCAGAGGGTGAGGTGCTTGTCTGAGTAGCTTGAAATGAACCACGTTACTCAGCTGTGTTACAGTAGTCATTTCCTATTTCATTCTCCCAAGGCTTATGCTTGACTCCTCCAGAAAGTGCCAAGTTTCTGCCAAGGGAGGCAGTGAGACCTCCAGGATCCCTCTACAGCCAAGCCAATGTGAGAGGAGGGTGATCCCCCTCCAGGAGTCACATCTGGTGAAATCAGACCAAGTAAGTGAGAACAGAGCAATGGCCATCTAGTAGTGTGTCAGATATGACTAAATAAATACAGTGGTCAGACCACATCTTTCTTTCACTGAGGTGAAATTAAAATGAAAAAAAATCCAGGAGGTGAAATGTTGACTAGGTGATTATTTCGCCTTTGCACAGTCCTGCAATATGTCCAACCCTTTTTATTTCTTATAGCAGTGACTAAAAGTTAAAATCAAGGGTAATATCCCTTTTATACTATCTTATGCATAAAAACAAATGGCTATCTTTTTTTCTGGAAAATAAGACCCAGGTCCACTGATCATAAAGTTGAAGACTTTTCTGTACCTAATTGCAGGCCTAGTCTTAGACATGCTGAAAGCTCACATTGGTATAAAGATACATGAATTCTGCTCTCTGTCATAACCTTATGATGCCAAAAAACCTGCATCATCAAGTGAATGTGAACATGATGGGTTTCAATTCTGAATTCCCAAATGAGATGTCCCTGTTTAAGGACTGACTATTCAGAAATGCACTTGGAGTCCTCCAATTACTCCTGAAATCAGTGGGCACATACTGTAAGCATGACTGAAACACAGTTTTGGGTCTCTCATACTGGAATTTTTAACATGGAAGACACCTGAAAGTTATAGGACTTTCAAAACCTTCAAAAAAGGTTAGTTGGAGATGACAGTGCTTTATAAAGCACAGCAATACCCAAGTATGACATATACTATAGAAGTACTAATGCTGTTTGGCAATTTCCTGAAAGGTCTGTAGAGTGGAAATTCAGTTCATTAACTGATGCTTATACCTCTAGAAATCATTTCAAATTGTTTTCCTGAAATAAGACTTGAACCCACATGGCAGAGGTGAACCTGCTTTGCAAGCCTCCAACAAGAGATGTTATAAGTTCAGAAACAATATTTATATTCCCAAATCTCAATCTCTCTCTCTATTTTAAGCTTATTAAAATTAAAAGCATGACCTGCCACATCACATTACATCAAAACATGATGTAACTTCTTAATTTAAAAAAAAAAACGTTTAATTTATGATGTTGTATTATGCCACAAAAAGCTTTTGTTTTCCCCAGAGAAACTATAAATTTTTTACAGCGACTGTTTATCCAGTATCTTTGGCAGACTGAAACAGTGAGCGTTGGCAAAAAGCAGATATTTAACAGCTCCTGACGAACAGCTTATGAATCACCAGGCTTGAATCCTGGCACATATCTCCCTTTAGGTACCTTACTGAAATCACCCATCTTCCTTTCACCTCCTTCAACTGCAGTAACATTGAGTAACTGACTGATCCTGAGCCACTAAACTTGATCTACTTTATCCTTTCAAGCCTTTATATTTTTGGAGGAAAGCACTAGCTGCACAAGTGCCACTGCAATAACATTCCAGCAGCAGAGTCCAATATGGATTTCCCACTGATTTTGAACAGCCCAGGAAAATATTTTTCATTACAACATTTGGCATTTGTATGTTTCTCATTTACAGATACAGAAAGGCTTTGCAAAATAGCTTTACCTATACATTTATATCGTTGGGAGAACGAAGTGAGGCATGAGCAATACATGCCATCGGTAGAGCCAAGAATAAGCTGGTTCAGGTCCAGGACTGCTCTGTTCATGTATCTTCCAGATGATGAATTCATAATGTTTGGCTTATTGTTTTACATGCTTCTGCGAGGCAAGCTGGACTACCCTAGGACAGGATAAGCAATATGTTCATTGCTCTGGGTCTCTCTGTGCTTGAGTCTGCTTACTTGTCTGGTGCTTTTTGGGGACTGCTGCGGCTGAAGCAAAGGAAGTGCAAAGGAATTTGAGAATAAGAACTACTCACTTGAACAAAGGTTTTCAAACCGTTGGTTTCTAAACAATTGCTTTATAGGGTAGACTGTGTATCATAAATCTGTAGCATAGGAGTATGGTCATATTAGCTTAACTGTCTTACTAAGGCTGGACTTATTTCTCACACAACTGATAAAAGTCATAATGCTGTCAGTCCCTGGTATACTGGCTGTACTCAACTTTTACTGCTTCCCAGTTCCATGATCCATAGTGCACATATGGGGTATAAAGTCTTCTTAAAATCATAGCCCCTTAACTAAAAGCTTTTTCTGGGAGACAGTGTGGCTTGAATTATATTGTGGACCCCAAACAGCAATTGCTCTTGGGACACTGCCTTTGAAATAGATCTATTTTAGGTAGATATTGATCTTTCGAAGGGGTACTTCTAACCCTATTTATGGGTCTCACTGCTCATACCAAATAACCTAACAGGGGAGTGAAAGCTCCCTGAGTACTTCTGATGTAAACACACAACGATGATCTTCATCACATGCAAGGTGCTGGGTGTAAAAGGGACAGATTATTTTTCATCATTCTGTTGCTGTCACCTTGGGTGCCCCAGTGAGAACCAAACCACAAGGCTATGACTCACTTGTCATAAAAATTCTGGAAGACTGTCTACTCTGTCTCAGTGTTGACTAGGGGAAAACTTCTAACTTCAAAACCTATCCAAGGGTCAAGAAACTATTCCTGATGCCATTTCTAATACTGAGCACCTTTTCCATTAACACCTTTTCTCCCAGTGAAAGATTGGCAAATTAACCTAGAGTGGTTTTACCTGAGATCAAACCTTCACTATGGTTCCATAAGTGGTGTGGAAACAACTACACCAGCAAAACCCTCAGAGCACTGAGCCTGAAATGAGCTGGGGGCTGCTTAAAATATGGTTGTCAACCCACACCTCAAATGTGCCACACTACAGCCCAACAGAGGACACTTAGCCAGTGAGAGGAAAGGGAAGAGGTCTCCAGTGAAAATATTGGATGACGCTGAGATAAAAACCTCCAAAGTCTCTTGCAAATATGGAAGGAATTATCTTGAATGACTCTCCTCTGACTTGACATAGGAGATTTCAAGTTTTATGGCATCTTACACTATTGTTTAAATTAGTTTCAGGCAAGAAACATACTTTTTGAGGTCACAAATACAGATTTGTTAGACACTAAGACACCTGAAAAGCAAGAATACAGATTATAGGATGAATATTTTACAAAGTATTTAAATATATTCAAGTATAAACAACTTTAGATCCTAAATTTTATATTCCTTAAAAACATAATCTTACAATAAAATCTAGCCCACTCTCATATTCTTCATAACATTCCAGTTTTCTGTTTGAACTATTTCTTTTGAAAAGTTGTCCCTTGGCTGTTTATTTAAAGTGCCCTACTGATATTTTTACCCCAGACTTTAATTTTGGTATAACACTAGCACATATGTTGATGATGATATATGTCTGAAGTTCCCAAAACATGACAGCATACTATGGCTGGTGTGTGAACCACTCAGATGTGATGTGCAGAGGCAGCTCCTTGTTTTCTCTATAGAGCCCTTGCCTAAGCTGTGGGTTAAGTGCCTGCCTGGGGCATATAGCAGCAATCCAGTGGCTGGAAGATCCTTTGGCAGCTCCACTCAGGAGCAGCCTGTGCTGTGACTGTTCAGCAACATGATCCCTGGAGAGATCTCACTTGAAAGAGATGACAACGAATGAAGTTTGTATTAAAATACAGTAAAAGGAAGGAAGGAAGGAATGGACACATGCCTTCGTCTCTACACCTGCCTTGGAAATTAAGAAAAAAAATAGCTATCAGTCGCTGTTGCAAACTCCGGAGCAAGCTGAATTTGGGAAACCACTTTGTTGTAACAGAGATAAGAAATTATCCCCCAAATTATCGGATCATAAATTACATTCTCAGTTACATTATCCAAATCTGCACACAAAAGTGAACACAAATTTTTAGGGTTCAACTCTTTTTTGGCACCATAAACAACTGGATCTCAGAATTTTATGTCTGATTATACCTCTTGTAGCTCTTAGCTCTGTGTTTCATTGTATGGACAAAAACATGCAGAAACATGAGCCTGCCTGCATCTGGCTGAAAACAACACAGCTCAGATTTAACCACACCTTCCCTGTTTAAAACCAGTAGTAAATGGTTATTATGTTGAAAGAGAGATAGCCTCTATTATGTTTGTAAAGATATCACAGAATGACACAAAGACTTTTTTTTTTATTCATGGTCCCACCAAGCCTCAGAAACAGCTTCAATTTTGGATTTAAGTAGGAGCAACTTATTATCAAGTATTGGCCATGATATAATTGTTGAGAATGTTCTTTGGTCATCTGTATTCCTCCACGGTCTTTGGTGTGTCCTCACTGAACTTCAGCTTGTTCCACTGTGCCTACGATTCTCACAGTGGATCTTCCGCTCTGCTAACCCAGTGGGTTTAAATACAGCGAAGGCAAGTACTGAACTTCCTCTACATGCATCATACACACTTCTTGCTTACTATTGTGTTCAGTCACATGCAAGCAGGTGCAGCAGAAAGCTTTAGTCTGTCATGGAGAACTTTATAAAATACTTCCAGAGCCCTTCCATGTTTAAAATACAATACCATGAAATCAGAGGAATAGAGATGGCAAAGAATGGGGGAGTCTAAAGAATACACCTGTTGAAATGGATGCAGGGACTTGTCCTGCATTTCAGCTCATCCAGACAAGGCACAGAAGCTTGTATCTCACTAGGACATTGCTGAACACACCAGTGATCTTAAATATATCAGCATAGCACTACTACTGCAGTACAATCATCACAGGACTGAAAATATACATGTGTAGACCTTACTACTTTTACAACTCACCCTCCTGGCTGAGGGTGTTTGTGTGGGGATTTTATGGTGCCACCCACTGACAGTAAGTAAAGCTAGAAGAACCTGACCCACAAAACTTAATACATTCCACTCCATTTCTGGAGGCTTCAAATCTAGATGTATGGACAAGAGAAGGAGAAAAGAGCTATGAACTCTTAGAAACAGCAGTTGTGTGGAACTCATTACACATTATTTTCCTGAGTGATATATGAGATTTATAAGGTGTTTAAAGGGAAATTAATCTCCCTAGGTGCCTTTGCTGCATCACTTTCAAGTAGGGTGTGGCAAAGATGATGGAGATGGTGCAAGAGAGCTCCAAAAGTTTCATACCCTTGGTATTACCACATCTTTCTTGCCAGTAAGCCTCTTGATTTATGAAAATCCATCAGGCATTATACATATATTCTTGTATCGGCCATTGTTAAACATAATGCTGGAGCCAGAGAATGATCATGTACACTGACTGCATTTGGACCTAGGTCTACCTTCAGTTTTCTGAAAGTAGTAAGTAGGTGTCATAGAAGTGATTCTAGTCTCAGCCCTTCAGGGTGTTAAACAAAGGTTTCCATTTGGCCCCTTGACTTATTTTTCCAATTTGTTTCACTGTTATTATACCCTCCACTAATCCGAACTGAATCTTCCCTAACAAAAGGGACCTTTCTCATCAAGATTAAAAGCAGAATACTTCAAGTAACTTAGATTGCAAATGCGCAATGAAATATCAGCCTGGGTAATGCGATGAGAAGGAAGAGTGTTCAGTATGCTTTATGTGCTTTTAGCTGCTCTACCCTACACTGCAACATGCGCACCCACTCTTGTAACCTTTACTGCTGTGCAAAGATGATCTGTCATTCCTACAAAATTATATATATATATACATA
>NW_008586930.1:0-6519 GCF_000691845.1 Merops nubicus | reverse complement strand
CTTTTTACACAGAACCAGGACAACCTGCCCTTCATGAACCTGTGCTGAGTGGGCTTGATGGCCTGGTTACCCTCTCCGTGTTGTGTTATGGCACGTACATGACTGTATACACTTCTTTCATGTAAAGTTTGCTCAGGTGTCACAAAGTTTGACGGGAATATGTGATACACTGAATTTAACTTGCAAAATCATCAGCAATGGTCAGCCTGCTATCAGAAGAAAACCAACTGCTTAGAAATTAAGAACTGAAAGAAATGGAACTAAATCCTCAGTCTCATGAAAACAAATGAGAATCTGACTGTTGAATTCAATGACAACACTATTTCACTCTTGGAAAACAGTATTGTGCTCCTTAGCAACTAGCTGTACTATAATTTGTTGCCTAACTTTGTCACATGGTGAAAATAAAGAGCTTCATTTGCATGGAAAAAGCTTTTACTACCGGTCAATAAGCAAACTCCCTTTCTAATGTCAACTAAGTTATACTCACCACTAAAAGAGAGCAATACAAATTATTAAAAGAGTCCATTCATTGAATTATCTCATTAATGAATGAAGTACAAAAAATAGGCAGATTCTGGGAAATTCTGTGGTCTGCTTTATGTATACAGAGCTGATTGACTGTAACTTGCACACTGCAGAATTTTTGCCAAGTGATGATTGCAGTCAGATCAATAAAGACTGAGTCTTCCTGGAAAATTAAGATTTACTTTAGACTCCTCATGAATGAGATTCTCAAAAACACAAAGCTGACAAAGACAAATGGACGTGTGTGGGTAAACATGAAAGACCCTTTACAAGCCACTAGCAACACTGGGGTCCTCATAAAATATAACCACTAGGACAAGAAACTAAGATTTCCAGTAGTGCAAGGGAGCATAATCCACACGGGTATGTGTGTCCATATATGCATCCATCTGTATAGAAATCCTGTCCTACTTCTGAAGTTGTACTCTGCATCAGCAACTTACAGTACGACTGTAATGTGCAATTCCTTTACAGAACTTAATCATGATGGCTGGTCATGCACTCCTTACTCCATTAACTCAAATACAGTTCAGTTCTTCATGGGGGAATGCCCCCTAAAATGTAGCCAAGTGATGATTTATTATGCATCTCTAAAATTTCCAAAGCTTTCATCAGGACTGATAATCTTGACCTCCCAGATCACTCTGGAATTCCTGTTCAGGAAATAAGTAGTTCTGCTGAAGAGTGTTGTATTTTTATCACATACACTCTCCCAAGGTACACCTTCTTACAGGACCAATCTTTGGATAACATGATTGTTATTTGGATAACAATTACAGCAGGAGTAGAAAATCAGATTACATGGTTTTATGCGTAACAGTTGTTGATAAAAAAAAATATTCCAGCCAAAGACCTTTCTTTTAAGAAGTCTAGAATTCAATCAGATGTGATTAAACTTAAAACTTAAACTTGAGTTGTGAATACTATTTGAGTTCTATCACCTTCATGTAAGACACTGATGTGTGTATTCTGTCAACCCTAGTAATGGAAAGTTTAGATGCGGGGGTGTGTTTGAAAGAAAGATTAGAGCATATAACCAGACTACAAAGAGCGTTTGTGAAAGAGAATATGAACTAGATACAATAAGGAATGATAGCCATACACCCATCGCTGACTATATCCTATTAAGTAAGAAACATATGCTCTGGAAACCTGTATGTATATGCCTACTCGTACCTTAATAAACAGAGGGTGCATCAATCATAACATTCAGGTTCTACAACCAAGCAACTTCTGTCAGTGTAAGTCTGAAGATATCTGACTACAATTTTAACAGTCGAAAAGCAAACAGAACTATTACTAAACTTTTACGTAGGTTTAAAAATAAAAAAAAAAAACAAAACAACCCAAAATGCTGAGATCCTGAGTGATACTTCAGAATAATGACATCTCAGCAAGAGATCCTGAACTTGTAAGAGAGCGTGCAGCTTATATAACCGTGGGCTACAGAGGCAGTACTCTAGAAGTAAACTATTTCCAGATAGCAACAGGGAAGTATCCTGCTATCTGCACCCAGCAAGGGTGGTTCTTTGCACAGCCATGGCAACTGCATTTCAAATTGGACACCATAAAACTGTAATAATTAGGCAAAGATTCAGAAGAATAATTTAGGATTTCAGAAACATATTTTAAAACATTAATATTACTATAAAGTAATATTCAAATTAAAAATATTAGCCATAACAAATCTATCAATTTTCAGTGAGGGCAGCAAACACACTAAAACTAGATGACCTTCTGAAGATACGTTGTAGTTTCAACTGAAGCTGTACATTTGCTTCAGAAACTACCATTTGAGATTCTGTGGTCTGTTTTATACAGTCAGACAGATTATATTATCATAATGGTACATCTGACCTTAAAAACCCTGAGTTTATGAATCAGCCGTATTTTCCATACCCGTTTTCTTCTCTTATTTTTAGGTGTTTCTTCAGTTGCTCCTTTCCCAGCATTGCTGCCAGAAGAGTTTTGCCAGAAAGAACATATGTTAGAACATGTGTTATAAATCATTTGTTGCTTAGAAAGGGTAATTTTTTTGGTGAAAGAAAGTGATTTTCAGCACATACATGTTATGCATTTTTTTATCCTCAGAAAACTATATTCAGTATAGAATCACAGAATCCCATTTAGGCTGGAAAAGACCAAGATCTCTGAGATCTCCGAGTCCAACAATTAACCTGACACTACTGAGTCCACCACCAAACACTGTCCCTAATTGCCCCATCTATGCAACTTCAAAATGCCTCCAGAGATAGTGACACCACTACCCTGGGCAGGCCGTATCAGTGGTAAAACCACTTTTTACAACCCTTTTGGAGAAGAAGTTTTGCCTAATATTCAATCTAAACCATGCATGGAACAACTTGAGGCTGTTTCCTCTCATCTTGTCACTTGTCTACCTCCTTTCAGGCAGCTGTAGAGACCGATAAGGTCTCCCCTCAGCTTCCTTTTCTCCAGGCTAAACAACCGCAGCTCCCCCAGCTGCTCCTTGTAAGTCTTGTTTGCTAGGTCTTTCAACGGCTTCATTACTCTTCTTCAGACACAATCCAGCCTCACAGTGTCTTAATATGCAACATGACTCAAAGAATAACAAATTTTATCAACAATCCAAATTTTCTGTTAATTGTTATTATAATTACATTTATTAAGAAGTACTTTCTTCTTAGGATCAACATTGAAAAAAAAAAAAAACAAACATGGAAACAGCAAACCGGACTTCTACATTTAACTGTACTACAGCATTTCTGTGCTTTCATAGAAGTGTATATTCTGTGTTCACAAATGGGACTATTCAGCTACCACAGTTCTTGTGATCTTCTTCATTATTTTAAGAAATTGCACCCCTAATTTTAAAAAGGATATTTGACAGGGAACCTGCCACAAGGAGTAGAAACAAGAATTCTAGTGTTCAGTATGGTCCAATGTCCATCTATTTTGTTTTTCTTCCTGCACCTCTGGCCAAACAAGACAATTCAGATGAAGGTATAAAAAAACCTGCTGTAAGTAGATATGGGCTAATGTCTGCCACACTGAGTTTCCTCCTGGTGTCTAACACCCACTACCTCAAAACCTGAAACACGTTTTACCATTCCACTACCGTTTGTAGTTTAATTAAGGGATGAGAAAATAAGTCATTTCAACCTCTACCACCTCATTTGCATGCTCAAGTATAGTAAACAACTTATTATTAACGACATTTCAAAAATCCATTTCATACAATGGCATTATTAGATAAACCACCTAATACATGGGACCTGAATGCTTCAAAGCAGTACCTCCTCATATGGTTATCAGGATCTTTATTTCCTTCCAAAAGAAAAATTAGCACAGTGGGTGAAAGTCCAGGAGACTGGACTCTGTGTCAGGGAACCTTCAGAGTGGAGAGATTAAGTCTATACTGACAAAGATCTGAAGTTAAACTCACATTGCTAGAAGATGCTCCAACAGGAAACATGCTGGAGAAGAAGCTGTCTTTATTACACCTCTGACAGGACACTGTGGTAAATGACCACTAACATTCAGAGGTCTGCAGAAACCTGAAACTTATTTTTGCTGCTTTTTGCTACACCTGCTCCTTGATTACTGATGAGATTTTTTTCAGTGAAACTGTATTTTAATTTTCCCCTTCGCAATACGAAATCTTAATGTTCTGATAACTGTAAGTGTAATTGAGCTCCACCTTCCCACAGTGGGAAATCCCACAGTGACTCTTACCATGGTATTGGCAGGATCAGAAGAGCAAAGTATACCCCATTCTCCCACCAGCTCAAAATAAATGACAACATTGCCCAGACCTAAGAGATTAGGGCTTCCCTTGGTTAACTTTTCACAGGAGTTTGAAAGGGTTGGTAATGTTCAAGTTGTACTTGAGTTCAGACCACAAATCTGAAAGGTATGCATATACAAATAATATTCTTTTTCAATCCCAACATCTGCAGATCGTAAGTCACAGTATGCAAAAACATATTTCAGCATTACAGAGGTACATATGTTTGTTTTATTAAAGATTATCTAAAATTCTTTCTCCTTCAATATTTTAATCATCCTAATATGGAAAATTATTCTTTTTGCAGTTCCGCTTAGCTGCCAACACCAAGGGTTCACCATAAGGGAGGTTTCAAAGGTAACAAGAAGTTAGCTGAATTGTACTGATTCAGACTCGGTATAAATAAGAAAAAAAAAATTTCAAAGGTGACATCCAAGACATTATGGAAAAAAGATCGTTGGCTGAAAATGAGAGCTAGTCTGTTGGAAAATGAAAAAGACTTGGCAAAACCATTGATTTATCTTGGAAAAAGTAGTCTATGGGCAGTACAGCTATTCAGACTAAGTTCACATAAACCAAAGCCTGGATAGTAAACTTACCTCTTGTTTCTTTTTTAAAGAAAATGTGTGTTTCAAGTCCTTACTTCAGTATTTAAAACAACTAAGTTTACGATTAATGTGAGCAATGAACACCCAAGTCTTTTAAGCATTTTAAACTATGGATGACTCAAAGTGGACATTCAAATTTGAGCCACATTCCCCAGAAGTGCCTTTGTTATTATCTGAAGCCATGATTTTGATAGAATTTAGTTTGACATGCAGTAGTGACAAGAGCAATATAGCTGAAAAATGTTTTGAACATTTATGTTAAATATATCATGACAGCTTGAACATTTTTATACAGCCGATAGCTTTCCTTTTCAGACTGAATTTTTGCTGCTGTTCTACTGGTCCCATATGACCATTCCTGACCAGCTCCTGCAATGCAATACTTTCCACTACACAAACTCCTGCAATCGATTAGCCCACCTAATATACAAATGGCAGTTAAAAAGGGAGTGGATAGCAGCTTTAAATGAAAGAAGAAAAAAAAAAACAAAAACATGTTTAATGCAGTAGTCTATGTGGCCCTTGAAGATTTTAGCAAAATTCCAGTTTCCACCAGTACTGCTGTCATGTCCATTCTAAGCACATTCTCACTTTCCTCTGGCTGGAACAGTGAAAGCAGCTCTTTTCCAAAAACACCATTCCAAGGTTTGCACACTCACTTTAATATAATTGATATTATGTCAGTTTTAAGCAGTAAATAATGTACAGATCTTCAAATTCTTTTTCTTTCCACTAGAAATGACTCATTCCTACACACCTAAGGATATGGGAAAGGATGACAAAGTACCAGATAACCAACAATATTTCTGAAGTGAAATGCAACTTTCTGTAATCAATCCAAACATTAAAGAAAATGCTTCTAATGTTTTAAGATATAAAACATGCTGAAAAACACACACACAAAAGAAAAAAAAAAAAAAAACAAAAACAAATAAAAACCCAGAGAAAGACAGAAACATGGAAAGAACTTTGCTTTTGTCATTTACAGAATTTTGTTGCTTTCAGAAGTAAAGTATTTTCACATACTCACAGATTTCTTGGAAGAAACTGCTGCCATGTGACTCTATCATACACTGACTGCTACAAAATTTGTAGTGTAGAATAAAAACCAGGAAATAAATTTGTCTGAATCTTGGTTCCAGCAAGATCTCCAATTTTGATTTGTTTACAGTTTCTTTTAAATGTATGTATTTCCTTATACTTCCATAAGCTCTGCTAGTGTACAAAGTTTGCATCCAAGTTTGGATACTGGATTAATGAAATACCTTTAGGAGCAAATGCTTAAACATACAAGCTGACACACAACAAAACATTAATTATCAGTCTCCTCTATGAATCTCCTTTGAGTTTGGGCAATCACTAGCATACTGGCATTATGGTTCACAACTAGGAGTACAGCACAACATATAATCCTTAAGGCCCCCAAACATCAAAACTTTAAATGAAGGGAAGCCAGAGATTTTCCTCTCCACCATGTCATCAAGGTTAAGACTTAAGTCCACCAAATACCATAACAGCAGAGTGAAGCCATGATCGTTTAAACCCTCACTGGTACAGCATAGTGTACTACCAACAAAGCTTTGTATGTGGAACAAGGGAGCATAGAAAGATTATATA
>NW_008586929.1:0-514 GCF_000691845.1 Merops nubicus | reverse complement strand
GCTCTGCAAGTCACGATTCCACAACCAGTGACACCACGAGCACCACCACTGACACTACCACATCACGACCACAACCACTATCACCACCACTGACAGCACCACCACCGATATCACAAGAAAAACCATCACCATGAGCACCACAAACACCACTGACACCATCACCGAGACTACCACTATGACCACGACTGACAGCACAACCACCACAACTACCATCACCACCACCGACACTGCCAGCACCACACAATGACCACCATTGACACCACCACCACCACGGAAAATAACACCACTGGTAGCACTACCAACACTACTACCCACACTATGACCAAAACCACCACCATCACCATGGGGGCCACCAGCGACACCACCAGCAACACCATGACCACCACCACCGACACCACCACCAACACAGTCACCACCATCGTGACCACCACTGAGAACACTGCCACCACTGACAACACCATCTACATCACCAGCGTCACCATCACCCACACCATCGCCAACACCACCACCACGG
>NW_008586928.1:0-25237 GCF_000691845.1 Merops nubicus | reverse complement strand
TTTTGTTCATATTATCTTTTGCATGGCTTGTTTTAACCAAAAGTACCTCTAGTGGTGGTCCAAAGCACAAGGTGCTCAGCCACTGTTTTCTGTAATGTTTGCATATGGGATAGACATGGAAGCAAGAAGATTCCTTAAATAACTTTAATAACCTTGCAGAAGCAAGCAAAGTCTCCTCAAATGTAGATATGCATTATAAAAAATATACATTTCCAGTTGGAAGAGCTACCAGCACTCCTTGGCAAAGTGCCCAGCCTCCTCTGTGCAACTCACTGAGGAATACTTCTGTCTCACTCTGTAAATAAGCAGGCAAGATTAGATTTCTCTACTCAAAAGAGACAAAGAAGGTATCTTAATATAAACACATCTTTTAAACTGTCATTTGATAAGCAGGCAGCAAACTGGATCAAAACCCAGCTACTTTTCATTTGCACTAACAATGAGATGTGAAATCCCACACAAATGGATATGAGACGAAGCCTCTTACATTCTTATTAGCACTATTGTCCTCCAACTTACCCTCAGAGCCAAAATTTTAAAGGATAGAATTTTCTCCCAAGACATTTTGAAATACATTAAATGAAGCACTCAGCTCTTCACTGACTAGGTCTCTTTAGTTTGTGAAAATAAAAGAATTCCAGGCCTATCTTTTTGTTGCACTATGGGCAAGTAATCAAACATGGTCTGCTGGGATATCAGCCTTTCCATTTGCTGGTTTGAGAGGACATATCATTTTCAAATAAGAAAATGATACCCTTCAGAAAGTCTTTTCACTTTTTTGGGGAATGTTTTTCAGCCTGCCCAAACATGTCTATTTTCCAAATTCTCAAGAACTGCTTTGGTTTTCTTGCCATTATTGTCTCTGATCTGCAAGTCAAAGCAAAAGATGTTGAGGGATGTTGTTTGATTGAACTATGACCTTACCAATTAATCTAGGAATTATTTAGTAGTGCAAGACTTCAGTCCTTTCCTTACTTTTCTTCCTTTTTGAGAAAGATTACTCTCAACCTGTTCTTAAGACACATTAACCTTCTCACACAAAGAAAAGGCAGATGCATGCACAAATGTTTAACATTACTTCTTGCTGTTTCTGTTAGGCACTATTGTCTTAACCCTTTTCCAACTGCTATTAGGGAATTTATCCATATTGGAATTAATACTTCATGCTTACTAAATTGTTGGGTTGAATTTAACATGTACTAAATCCAGAATTTTCTGTGAGAAAACAGACAACCTCCACATACCACTGAAAAATTGGGGGAAATTCTTCTCTAGTTTTAAGAAAAATAATCTGCCAATATCATAAATTAGTAAATAAGCAAGGAATCTGCAAAATAAACCCCTGTATTCTGACCTTAACTAGCAGGTGGAAGAATAAGTTATTAATTTAGGAATGACAGACAGGCAAACATTAGACATTATAAAATCTTAACTCAGTCCCTCGGTCATTCTCCATCCTTGGTGATTTTCTTCCAGTCTTAAAGAGAAGCTCTTTCAGAAGTGATGGGTGTGATCAGACAACTTTATCATTGTTTCCTTTATCATTTCCTTCCACATCATGTGAAATTTTGGAAATCCACTCTAAATAAGAGAACAGCACAGGAGGTATTAACGGATCTGCAACGACTTCTTCAGCTGATAACAAATATAACAGACTCTACAGTCTAAGTGATTCAATCAACAGAAAGAATAGATACTAAATTTAGATTTTTAGGGTTGTCATCCCATCTCCTAGGAAAAGGGAAATAGCAAGAGCAATTGACAAATAAATGAAAGCTGGACTGCAGTAGTTCTGTCTGAGGGCTTCATGTATTCTGCAGCATTGTATCAACATTAAAGCATTTCAGAAAAAAAAAAAAACAAATTAACACCCTAGTGAGTTAAAAATACGTATCTAATCCTGTTTTGCACAGAGCAAAGCTAATTTTTGTAAGCACTTTAATGAAAATACATGTCAAGTTCCCCTGAAACTGCTTTTCCTTCATTGTAGGCAGATTTCCAGAATCCAGGGTTTGTGGATAGCTTTATGGCAGACCTGGAGATTCCCGACTTTTAGTTTTAATCTTTGTATGCTTCTGCTTACGTTAAGTTATTTTTTCTGTACAGGAATGAGTTTTCTTTTGCACAGGCATTTGATATTAGAACTGCCCCAGAACAGTGTTTCTTGTAACATCTTAAAAACATGTTGTAATCCCAATGAAATAACTGTGACTTTGTATAATTTCCAATTATGTGGGAAGAAAAAATAAAATCAATATTTATTAAAAGAGTCTGAAATTGACCTTGATATTTCTTCTTCAAAAGTGTCTTGTTTCTATTGCTGTCTTCACAGACAACTATTTAACAGTCAGTACAAAGATCTTTATTATTTAGACATGATACAGACGATATCTTGTCTCAGAGATTTCAATATTGGTCTCCCTAGTTTATTGTTTTCCAGAATCAAAGTAGTTTCCACTGAATACACAATTTCTTCTTTGGGAAAAACAAAAATATTTCAGGCTATTGAATTTCTGTACTTTAGGTTAGATTGGTTCAGAAATTAATTTTAAATTTTAGTCAACAATGCAGAATTATATGCAGAACTTGGGCAAATATTTCAATGTTTAACACAGTTCATAATTTTTTTGACCTTAACTCAATTTGTGTAAGCTATTGAAACCACGTCCAGTGGGAGAGATGGGTTACACTAACAGTCTTGTTCATGGTAATGCACTATTCCTAAAGCTTTTTAAAATACACTAAAGCAATCAGAATACTGTTTTCATTTCCATGTAACAATAAGGGAGCAAAAAGCTTGAAAAGTATGGAGTTAATTAAGAAGATATATCAAAGAATAAGAATTCAGCACTCCATTTTCTAGGGTAGCTTACAATGCACTTCTGATTCTCTGAGTGAAGATAATTCATCTTGCTCTAGGTCATTATTCCCATCAGCAAAACAGAAAGCAGAACACTGTATTTAGCATTATATATTGGTTTTATACAGGCATGATGAAAAAAGCTGGAAGGTAAAGCTTCCCTTAGGAGCTGAGTGGTCTCATGTTTAGCTTGGAGAGTCATATCTTTCTGACCCTCTTTATTTCCTGCAGCAGTCTGGAAGCATACAGTTTGCTCATCTCAACACCTCATACTCAACAAAGAGTAAAGATAGAAAATTACCTAAGTCAAAGCTTTCAGGAAGTGGATGTAAATATTCTTGGTAAGACAAGAAGCATAAAACAAAGCTCTTTTGTTAAAGATGGATTACTTTTTTTAATAGCAGCATTTTAAAAAGAAGGGAGCCATAACTCTTGTTTTTGAGGTCTTTACTGTTAATGTGTGAAAAAAAAAAATACATTACTGCTCTGTTCCTTTCTAAGAAACATTTCAGGCTCCAAGTTTCTAGATAGTAGTGAAATCTGATGAGAAGCAGAATTTATGGTGCTTGACATAGACCTAGTTCTCAGGATCCAGATTTGTACAAGTACAGCATAGCCTAATTTCTTCCTATGTGCCAAGATTTTCTTCCACTGGCGTCCTTAAATGAATTGGTGAGAAGAAAAGTGAGAAGTGAGAAAGAGCTTTAGGTGATGTCCTGAAAGCAGAACACAGGCCAGCCTTATACATGTGGTCCAGAACAGGTTATGCATCCATCTTCATAGTTAAATGGCTGTTGAAATTTAGAGGATTTTCTACCTCAGTTGTTGAATGAGGATGATTCTGGACATGTGCATTATGCAAAATTTAATTGTCTTAGATTTATTTTTTTTTTTTCCTAGTTAAAAAGAGGAATCATCTAATAAGCTTAAGAGTATCTGGGGTCAGTTAGTTTAAAACCACGATGCTTGAAGTTCAGGACTATGGAGTACACAAAGTCTTGTTCTGGATCTCCTATTTACACATAAGCAGCAGTACTTCTGTCACACCTCATCAAAATTTTGACTTTTTTTTAATTTTCAGTTATAAGAATATTATATCTAAATTAATCAAAAGGTTTTACCTTCCCTTCCATATAAGAAAAGCTAACCATGCACACACAAAACCATGGCAAAACGAAATTTAAAGGTAATGTGAAAAATGTATGTTTGAAATATATTTTACATTTTAATATTATGAATGTCCACCATTCTTTACTGCATTTTTAATACATATTCAAATCTTCTAATAATGCTTTTAGCCATAGGTTGAAAACATTATATTCAGAATCCTGAACTTTACATAAGTTTTATAGAGTTTTACAGTGAGGAATTCATATTCTTGCTTTTTGATTTGTGATTTTATTAGTTCCTTTGATGTTAACACAACAGTATGCATAGAATAAATGACTCGTATTCGACTAAATGAACAGGATTCATGTTTGGGAATCTAAGTCTATCCTGGGAGACTGAGGTAAAACCAAACTGTAGCAGCATTGCCTCTGTCTGCATATAAACGATGTGACAGAGGCACCCTTCACAGTGCCCTGGCTCTATTGTCTAAAACCTGAACTGAGGGGAGCCCAGTCCTCACTTCCAGACCATGCAGCAGTGATGTTCTGTTGTCCTGAAGAAACTGAGCAGTCGGGGATGTGACTGGAAATTGTTTCTGGACATGTTAAATGTTTCAAGACCACTCCTCTCCCACTGGCACCTAATAGCTTCTCTGTCCTAGTGACGTATGTAGTAGCTAATTCTCACCTAGACACAGTAGTTTTAGAGGAAATAGTAACTATATAATAGTGATTTAGAATAGTCACTAGTTGTATGGAAGATTTAAAGTCTCCAGTCAAAATCAGCTTGAACTGGAATCAGAATACTTCTGTTGTAAATTATTTAGACACTGTTTTTCTCTCACACATTTTCTCCTATATTCCCCTTATTCTTCAGGCATATTTCATGACATTCTGAAGAAGAGTGACACCAATTTTCAAAACCTTGAAATTCTTGATTAATTATAATTCTATTTTTCTAGTGATTCCTAATGCTAGAACTGGTTGGTAAAGATGAAAGCTACTTTTTAAACACATTTTCGCTGTACTCTGCATTCCTACTTTTCAAAATATGGCTTCGTATCTTTATTATTCAGTAAATTACTGTGGTGAATACATTTTCTTTTATACATAATTTATCTGCTGTGTTTGAAGTAGCTTAATTTAATCTTGATAATGGCGTTCTAACCAGTTTTCAAAAGTTTCAATCTACATTATTTAAAGTAGTTGTCTCAGATTGCAGACTGCTGCAGCATGGGATACAGCAATGAGGCGTGGCTTTTCACCAGACACTACTGGAGATGGAACTTTAGTCTTGTGCTGATGCCTGTGATTTCCCCTGGCATGCACCATGACAACTACTGTGGGGTTATATTCCACACAAAAATAAGTAGCTAGGGCAAGAGAGAAGCACTGAGCATTCTTCTGTGTCCTCATGCCACTCTACTTCTTTGGCATTCCTAACGCCATAGCTTCCACTTCCTGGTGTTTAAAGTAGGTTGTCAAGGCAACTGTTTGTCACTACAGAAAACTGTATTTCATTAAAGAATATAATTTACTTTAACCACTTTTTCATACCATAATTTATTCGTTTTTTTAAATTGCCTCACCTTAGCTCATCCACTATTTGGATTTCATAGCTTCATTTCAATCATTAGGAAAACTCTGCTTCTAAGATCTACCTTGTGTGGAAACCTGAGTGCTCTTTTCAGTGGGTTTCTAAAATACAGGTTAAAAAGAAAATCAAACAATGACATTGATATTCTTGTAGGAGATCAGGATGCTTACTCAAGTTTAGTTAGTTTAATCATGGAAGATAAGGAAAGAGTCTACAGGGTTTAACTAATTACCATCTTACAAGTAAACTCTTAGAATTTAAGCACACAAAGTTTATACTCAAGGCAGAGAGTAGGATTTTTTATGTAGTATCTGTGCCAATTACATATATTTTCCTAGGAGAAAAAATAACCACTTCATTAACACTTTCTTGCAACAAACTCAGCTAGAAAGACACCCTAGGAGGGAGAACAAAAAACATCTAGTAATTTATATAAAGAATATATCATGGGAGGCATACTTGCTATCAATTAACATAAATGTTTAGCTGGAGAAAAACAAGAATATCAAGGCCATTAATTAAAAGTGTTGCTTGTGACAGAAAGGGATATGCATATGATTTGTGATATAATTTTTCTACAATTTATTTAAAGAATGTCAAATTTTTCCTTAATTTGCACCTCTGAAATACTATTGTATTCAGTTTTTCTGAATTTGTATTCCATTAGAGTTCAACATTTTAAATAAACTTCTAAATTATATTTGTTTAGGATTTTATTTTGTAAGAAATATCACAGAATGTGTCCATTTTGTGTCAACACAGCACATGACTAAAGAGTTCTGACATAAAGGGATAAAAAGCTTATGCATGTGCACAGTACACAAAGAACAGTGTAGAACTGTATTCTACACATATTCCTCAGTAATTTGCCTGTTTGGGGAAATAAGATAATTTTGGCTCAGGTTTTTTTTGGCTTTTGGGGGTTTTGTTTTGTTTTTCTTGATAACTATCTTGAATTTACTTTGAAATACATACTAAAAATAAATTTTAAGTTAAGGTGAAGACCAGAGTCCCTGGATCCTACATAAAGTCATTTTAGTTAATTTCCCTGTATGAATTGAGGTGTTAAATCACTTAGGTGTTAAGGAGAGAATGAGCCACAGCTGAAGCTCTTTTCTACAGTGAAGAAAAAGACATGGGTGTATTTAAAACTGTAAACTAAATCACAAACAAAAAGTTCTTTGTTATGCTTCAGGGAATGGCTTAGTCTGTGGGTATAAAACAATACCATACAGAAGTTTCCTAACACTAGGATATGATCTTTGCCTCAGGATTTTTACAAAAATCTGTTTATTATCCATTCATAACAATGAAGAAAGCAAAACGCCTTTTCATATTTCCCTAAATGGATTTCAACAGAGATTACCCCAACTCAAATCACCAGCTTTATCTCTTACAGACTCACCCTCAAGGGTTTCAATTTTTCTTTTCCTCTTTGTTAAAAAGGAAAGAAAGAAAGAAAGAAAGAAAGAAAGAAAGAAAGAAAGAAAGAAAGAAAGAAAGAAAGAAAGAAAGAAAGAAAGAAAGAAAGAAAGAAAGAAAGAAAGAAAGAAAGAAAGAAAGAAAGAAAGAAAGAAAGAAAGAAAGAAAGAAAGAAAGAAAGAAAGAAAGAAAGAAAAAGAAAGGAAGGAAGGAAGGAAGGAAGGAAGGAAGAAGTAAAGAAATAAAGAAAGAGAAAGAAAGAGGAGCTATGCAAAAAAAAGCTTTAATTCTATGGAGTTTGATTACAGTGTATATTTGTATATATAATGTGTATTAGGTTATATAGTGTTACAGTTAAAGTGTATATATAGCATATATAAATAAGATCATGTTGTTTCATGTGAATAGTTGAAATATAGTGTATATATAAATAAGACCATATTGTTTAATGTTAATCCAAATAAATAAGAAAAAATATTCCTGTTTCCCACAGATCAGATCATTATACTGAAGCACATCTCCTTTAAAGATTTTTTTTAAAGCAAACTGACTGCAGGAGGGAACTGTACAATAAAACATACTTCTTGCTAACTGCTAAAATGCTTTTAATCAAAAATTAGATTTGTCAATTTAGGAACAAGCACTGGCTCATTTTCAGTAAGTACAGATAAATCTTACCCTTGCTTTTATTTGGTATTAAATGGAAAAGTTCAGTGTACTTATTTATACATAGCATTTCATAGGTCAGGCATTCAGAATTTTAAGTGTATTTTAATGGATACCAATAATCTTGTCATGCTTCACACACTGTTTTGGTTTTTTTTTACTCCTGTTTTACTCTTTCTTCCCTTCTGTCTGGCAAAAAGATAAGAGGATGGCCATTTTCTGTAAGCATTTTTTAATTGTTCTCTTTAAAATAACAAAAAGACAATCTTGTTCATGATCATAATTAGTCAATAGAGAATTTGAAATTAAAAAATTACAAGATGGAGATTTACAAGGGGATCCCTTAAGGAATTTCTTGGCAATGCAGTCACTTAAGTTTGTTTCTCTTAAATTACAATGGCCTCTGGTTGCTGAGATGACACATGCATAGAGGGTTTTAATTCTGAGATGAGTTTAAGCTAAGAATTTAGATGACTTTTCTTTCAGAGAAGCTGGAGACATACTAAGGTGTTACAAACGAGTGAAGATATCAAGATAGGATAAGAGGGTAAATGCAAATTTGAGAAAAAGTCAGGAAAAAGTTGAAGTAAATTGTTTAGTTTTGAATAAGTTATCTTTCCTCCATTGGGGTCTTCCTTCAACAAATACTCGGGTAAATTGTCAATTTTGAATGCATTAATAACCTAGCTGTTATAAGAAGCTTGGTAGAGAATGATTTATCAAGTCACAAAACTGAATTAAAAAAACATATTAGGCAAAGTGTAAATGGAAGGAAGATCTTGCAGAGAGGAAATACAAGCAAACTATTCAAGACAGTGTATTCAGTTTGTTGGCTGGGTAAGGACACTCAGTCTGTAATGGAGGTGTGTGAAATAAAGGTCTCTGACCTCTCTCTGATGTAACTCAGGTTGTGTTGCTTATCCTTACAGCAATGTAGGATATCGTGCAGTGTTGTGAGTAGGTCTGTTCACACTGCTGTGAGGTTGATTCCTTCTCCTCCCCATGACCACACGCTCTATGTTTTCCTGCACACATGAAACTATTAGCTAAGAACACATTTTCACAAACCCTGAAAATCCTAAATGAAACAAAACCTGAATCTTTCTGAAGTCTAAAGAAAAAGAGTCTGAAATGCTTCACACTTAGTATTTTTTCTTCCTGTCTCTGTGAAGTAGAAAGCTAACATTTTCCTCTTCTTATTATGTATGAATACTGATGTACATATGGAAAAAAAAAATAAAAAATTCTTAGTCCCTTGATGATGATATCTCATTTGTGCCTTGCATTCTTCACTTTGTCCATTCATGTTTTCAGGATGCAAGTGTTAGAGTTTCTGTGTATTTTCTTTCCAAGACAGTTTCTGTGTATTTTCTTTCCAAGACTGTAAATAATAAAAAACTCACAATTATTCAGCCAGGTTGGTCTCTTACTTAGCAGAATGTGAGGGTTATATTTTGAATTCTGAGCCTTTCCGACGTTTTTTTCTTCCTTTCCTTACTAAAAACCACTATGCTATAAATCTTGGGAAAGGCTCAACACACGTTTTTGTCTGCTTAGAATTGTTTAACAAAACCAAGAGAACTTCCTCCACTCTGTGGAACATTGCTAACTCTCCCAAAACAACTTCACTCAGCACCTAGGTCAGCTCCATCATTTGCCTCATGCCAGCAGACAGAAAAAAAAACAAATAATTCCTTTTAAGAAGTTATATTTTTATTTAATTCAAATGCCTTTGCCATATCTGGCTATGCTTTTGATTTCTTACATTTGTCTACACTTCAGTTAAACAACATAGATTCCTTTTTTCTCCCTCAGATGGTTTAAAGACAGTCATGTATTTCCAGTGCAGTCTTTATTATAGCCTTGTTGGTTTTTCTAATTTAAATACCCTCATGCAGTTCTTCCATATTGATTTGCATCAAATACAGAAAATCCTCTTTAAGGCTCTGTTGTTTCTTTGAGTTTTGTTATAGTTTTGATTTTTTTTTTTCTCCTTATACTAAATCTTGTTCATCATGAATATAAGAAGTTTTTGTGTAGTATTAATTCAAATTAAGTTACCTAATAGGACTTATATTATATATATTACTCTCTAAAAACTACCTCAAAATAGGAGTTTTCTTGTCCCACGTGAGTTTGCTATTTTGTATTTCTACTACCTCTGGAACCTCAACACCACACATATTTTCAAGGGTTAAAAAGATCTTAAGTTGTTTGTTTACAAAGTAGAACAGCCATCACTGCATTTCTTGTATGAAATCAACCAAGGATGTCAGAAAACTCCCTGGAGGAATTCCCTAGCCACACAAATCCAATATGCAAAAGCAAGTTGCTTTCTCGAGTACAATTATAGGCTGTTCTACAGCAGATACTGTGGAAGCTGTAACAATTTGCAGGAAATAATTCAACACCCCTTGTAGAAGATAAAGTAAACAAAAAGCATGATGCTGTAGATCTGCAACTAGGGTGGCTCCTCAGAGGTGACTTCTGCGCTCCACTTCATGGAAATTTAATGTAAAATACCTTCACAGTCCTTAGAGCAGCGACTAGAATCCAGATCTCAAAGAGGGATGGTTGCTTTCTGGAATAAAAAAATACATTGCTTGTTGGTTGACCTGATGGATTTACTTATTTTTAGGGATAGAAAAGTCATTCAATAGGAGAAGGCGTTCAGTGCTCTTGCCTCAACTCTAAATAATAAATGTGAGCTTGAGCTCTATCAACGTGATACAATAGCTGCAGCAAGGATTCCCTCTTTTCATATTTGTTAAATACTCTCATACAAAATAAAGCATCCTATAGTATAATTGACATAAGAAGACATCACTTTTTCAGTAATTTCAATGTCTTTTTCCTATATTCAGTTTAAGAAAAAAATAAAAAAGAAAAACTAAAGAAAAGGTTACATTAGAATACAGCAACATTCAAGTACACTTAAATGTAGTTCTGACAAGCCAAACAATTATTCATCTATTTTAAACCTAAAATTTCCTTAGGAAAATGCATTTAGTAAATTGCCACGGGATTGCTTTAAAAGTTCTAAACCTGACACTAATCTCAAATATTAGAAATGCTGTTTCCTTGAGGGGATTCAGAACTGTGTTAGATGATGTTGTAGATCTATGTGCTCATTTAAATCAAATGTAGCACAGGAGGGAGCATAGAAGAGCAACAAGGGAATATTTCAAGAGAATGTTGAAACTTCTGATGTAAATGAAAACAGACTGCTCAAAGTGACTCATTAAAAGATGTCAGTAGAGGCATCCCATGAGGTGTGCCATGAGGCATGCCATGAGGCATGAGTTTGGGATCACGATCAAGCTATACAGCCTTATAATTGGCTTAAGACATGCCACTGACAGCTCTCTTATTAAGCATTTTCATTTGTCTTTGTTAATACTTTTGATAAGTGAACAATTTTTCCAATAATATTTTTAAAATTGCTTCTTATTTTGTCTCCTTTGACAAAGCCAGAAGCTACAAACATAAACGATCAAAGATGTGGTCCTAGTTAAATCACATCTTGTTTGTTCATTCTCTAGTAATTTTATATGAAAAAAAAATCCATCAATTAAAACACTACATGCCCCTTTTCTTCTTTAATAGAGTATGTTTATTCTAGACCTTCTTCTGTCAACCAAAGTGATACAACACACACCGCTAATTATTTTTATTTTATTTTATTTGTGGAAAAAAGTGCATTTGTTTACATAAAATAGTTTTTCTTAAAACTCTCCTATGTAGTTAATATAAAAATTCAAGTTTCTTTTAAAAAGTATAATCATGGCAACATAACATGTTGAATGAATCAAGAATATGTTGTGTAAAACAAAGAAGAGGAATGTCAGTATGTTGGAAAAGTTACTTTCTTTATAATTTTCAATAATGTAGTCATCTGTTGACTTTCTTTTAATTGTGTCCTGAATTTTGAAAGACAGATTTTACTTTTTATACTACATTTGAATCATGATGAGATTTATCACTCTATTGTCCTTACTCAAATGAGAGTGTCATCCAATACATACATAAGTTCTCCATGAGTGTAGATGGTCAAAGAGTTTGGTCTTTGATGTAGGATAAAACTCAACCTGCAATTATAATATATATGCAGCTGCTAATCCTGTCAGGCCTAGAATTTGCCAGAGTTAATACAGTGTGACTAATAGGAGGATATCTCTTTTTTTACTCTCCCCTGCAAGGACAGGCTGACTGCATGTTTCAAGGTTTTCTGCACTTTGAGACTGAATGGCCATATAAGATGAAGACCATCATTTACAGCAATTGAAATGAGAACTCAGCTTCCATACAGAGGAAAATAAACACAAACAAAGACAAAAAAGAAGTGGAATAACATATACAGTGCTCAATTCAGTACATGACAAGTCCTTTGGTGTGGACTGTACACCATCCAACCTCCCAGAGAGCTTCCTGGGATCACAGAATTTATGCTTAATGTTCAAGATGACACATGGAAAAAATAATTACTTAATCTAGTTTTAATTACTTAAAACTAGGCTCTGCTGTTCACTTTTCATTTGGTACCTTACTCAGATTTATTCTACTGATTTCAAAGGTCTGAATAATTACTCTCCAAACTAGATTCAATCTACAGTATAATTTTTGTCAACTAATATTTACAATCAAGGTTAAGACACTTGTATGGGTTAATTCTACAGTGAAAGGAAATGAATCATGTCTTGAATGTGACTACTTTTATACTTTGAGGCAGTATCAAAACAAGGGTTTTTTTGGTTTTTTGTTTTTTTAATTGTATATGAAGAATCCAGACAAGTAGAGTATTTTTACAGAAGAATCTCATCCTGATTGTCTTCCAGTTTTTAAAGTAAGCTAAGGAGATGTTATTTAGATAAGTCTATAGAAGAACAAACACAACTAAATGGACTGAAATGATCACTGACAGGGAATAGTTATCACTAACTCACTGTCAAAATAAAAGAATGACTCCAGTGGCATTTCACAAAGGTTTTCTTCCATATTATATTCCTACACAATGAGGAATAATTAAAAAAACACTATATGCTAAAGAATTAACACAGTATCTGAACAAAATACAGTAATGATGGGAAAATATAACTAAATGTGTTGTAATAAGATTTATTCCTGAGAAATACTAATTCAGAAGTATGGATTAGAGACTATCTGGAGACATAGTAGCTAGGAAGAGTGGCGTCTAGGGACTATAGTGGCTCAAACATTGGAATGAGTAAATATCTTATTGTTGAAAAAAGGAGACAAATATCATACCAATGAGTACAAAAAGAGCTGCTGTCTGTGAGACAAAAGTTGTACATAACCATTCAAGTCTATGCAGAACTGACAAGACCTTAGAAAACTTGAGAACGGAGTACATTCAAACGTGTGTACAGTAGTTTGAAGAAGGGATAAAATTAACTGGATTTAATTTGAACCAAAGCTTCAGAGTAAACATTAAAAATAAAAAGAGAGCACTTCCTAAGGTATTGAAGGATCCAAACTGGAGTTTCTTAAAAGTATAGAAAATGTTAAGAATAACAAAGATGTAATTGATCATGAGTTAGGGCAGGGGGATGGACTAAATCAACTCTGCTGTCTTTTGTAGAGTTATTTATTAGATCTTAAGATTTGAGAATTTGTTCTGTTAAAGCCTACAATCTATAAAATCTACCAGGCTATTGCAGGAATATCTGTGAGCCTGAAAACAGATTAGGATAGAAATGTACAGCTAGCTAAAGAAATTCAGTTATATTTTCAGCCCTATCAACTCACAATCTAAAAGGTTTCAGAGACCTTCAGAGGACAGGAGGATTTTGCTTATTGATATTTGTCTACTGAAGTATTTTAGGGAGTGGAATTCACAGTAGAAGCCAAGCATATAGCATGGTAGTAGTAAAATATATTTTATGCAAGATACTTTCATTCGTAACTATAAAGATGTATCTACGTTTAGAACCTTCTACTTCTGTTGCACAAGATGAAACATTCTGCAAACAATTGAAAATGTTTGCATCCCAACCCTTAGTTTAATATTAAAGACTTTTCATTTATCCTAGTGGGACTACATACTGGACAATTTTCCATTTCTGCACTAGTGATGTAAATTAATTGATGGTCATCAGCAGTGATTGTTAATGTGAGGCATCATTATGCTTTCATGACTGTTGTTTGAAAACTAATTCTCCAAAGACATAGTTGTAATAAAACACTTTCTAAATTTTATCCAAGCAGTTTCCTAAAGTTTGCATTAAGTGTAGTTTATAAGTGCTTCATCTCATCACTGGAAAGGGTAACCAGTGAGAACGCTGGGGAATAATTAAAATTATGCCCCAAATGAGGTAGCTACAATACTCACTCAAAAGAATTTCTTCAAGTTAAGTTTTTCTTTAAATTCCTTAGCTATAGCAATGCATTGGTATGTGGTATTAATTTAGCAGGGAAATCCTGTCCCTCAAAATGCCTCTAATTTGAGGTTTAATTCTAACTGCATAAACATTAAGAGTTTTTGGCTAACATTGTCAGCGGGCTGAGGGAGGTGATCCTCCCCCTGTCTATGGCTCTTGAGAGGTCACATCTGGAGTGCCTGGGCTTGCTACAAGCCTGGGTACCTCAGTAGCAGAGAGTCAAGGGCAAACTCATGAGTGAATGGCCAAAAAGGCAATTAGACCATTGGAGCATCTATCATATGAAGAACTGCTGAGGAGTTTGGGTTATTTTGACTGGAGAAGAGAAGACTTGAAAAGGACCTTATTGTTCTTTTTAAATAAATGAAAGTGGGAGGCAATGAGGAAAAGGAAGCAAGACTCTTTGCAAGAGTGCCTACAGGACAAGAGGCAATGGGCACAGATGAAAACAAATTAAACTCTACCCGAACACAAGAAACCACTTTTTTAATGTGAAGATGGTTAAACACTTTGAATAAGTTTCACAGAGAGGTTGCAGAATCTTTGTGCTTGAAGATATTCAAAACCTAACTGGAAAGGTCCCTGAGCAATCTGTTTGGGCTGATACCGTGCTGAGCAGAGGTGCTAGACTAAATGTCTCCAGAGGTACCTTCCATACTCAACCATTCTGTGGTTCCATGAACATATTTCTCAGAGTAAAGTAATGCAAGTGTTAAAGTAAAAAAACTCCGTAGACCTTCTTTGTCATGCAAAGAGTCTTGCCAATATAGAGAAACCACTTTTTTTTTTAAAAGCAATTACAACCATTTTAACTCATGCCTCATTATCAACTTTGCATTTCTCAATCCATGCTGCAGCATAAATGATTATTAAATCTTTACAGGCTAGTACCATGACAGTAACAAATTCATTCCAACATAGAATTGCTTATATATTGCTTTGACCAGTGTTTGAGTGAACAGGATTTGGTTTAGCCATCAGTTAACCTTTACTGAGATTAAATGTAAGGGGAAGTATAAATTAATGTCACTTTTGATTATAAAAAAAAATAAAAATGTTGGGATATACCATATAGAAAAGAGTTTAGACTGATTAGAAGATGCTAAATTTCCACAGCCTATAATTAGCTTGTAAGCCAAACTGCAGTTTAAAAGGAGAAAATGTAATTCAGTTTTGCTCAAGCTCACTACATCTAGACTAAAATGCTAAAACCTTCCCAGGCTACTGGATGTGGGAAATTAGTGCAGTGCTTCAGGAAGTTTGAGTTAGTATTCTCTTTAGACAGAAGGTCATGGCTCCACCTTCAACATTCAACTGGATTTGGATTTTCTACTACACAGTTGTCTCCTGCCCTTATCTGAGTAGGGAACTTAAGAGTGAAATGCTGTTTAGTACTGATGCTTAAAGATGAAAGAATTTGGCCAGCCAACCGTAGGAAATAGTATGTAGCTGCAAGAAGTGTTGTCATCCAAACTTCTAAATAGCTGTATCTGTTTCTTTTTGTTGTTGTTTTTGTTTGTTTGTTTGTTTGTTTGTTTATGTTGTTGTTTTCCTCCCTGGAAATTTTATTTAAATTGTCTATGTTTATCCCAATACAACCACTTGTTCAGATAAACCCCCATGTATCTGACCTGAGAGAATAAATTTTACACTTATAACTTATTGTTCCACAAATTAATGACTTTTTTAGAAACGCTCTTACTTTTGTGAGTAATGCCAGAAATCACCATTAAAAAGATGTTTGAAATAGCTTTTTTCTTTTTAAAGAGCTGAATATAGGAACACGTTATCTACGCAAACTTCCATGAAGTAAAAATATTTTATCTTATGCGATCAATTCAGAAATCAATTTCAAATTAGATGCCTAAATTTAGTTGTCTGCAGCAAATGAAGACCGAGTAGGAAAACAGAGCCCAAATCAGATGGTACTACATGCCAATTTGTCAGTAAATATGGTAAGCCCACTGTTGCCTGGAAAAAGTATTCAACTCACCAGTTGTGCACGTGTATTTTAGGAGAAGCTGAACAGCTCTCCCAGTTCCATTGACTGTACAGCTTAGACCAACTATGATGTGTATGAAGACATCTAACTAGCAGGCAGATGCTGTAGACAACCTGAACAGCTTAATCTGGGGCTGAATTTCTCCCTGGATATTGCTAACTACTTACCCTGGAGTGCATAAATACAAAGCATAACACAGTATCAGCCACGATTGTTTGTACAGACCAACTGTGTACAACAACAAATTAAAACAGCACAACAATCAGAAATGCACATAAAACCCTACTGTTCTAAAGCTTCACCTACACTTAAAGTAATAGATTTTGCTAATATAAAATCTCTGTAATGCCATTGAACTATAAACTAACTTCTCTTTCCATTGAGAAAACAATTAAGTGTGTTTTGGAAAACACATATTCTTTACAACGTTTAAAAATGCCTCGAAAAATGAAAGTGTAAAAATGCATGGATAGTGTATTTGTATTTGAATTGGCCATTATTTCTTCATTATTTTCAAGTCATAAAAGAAACTGTATGAGTAATATTTGAAAATGGTTTTAAAAGAGCATAACAGTACAATTGGTTTGAACTTTCGCAAGGTACCACCATTTGCATATGATAATGTGAACATCAGTTTAGAAGATAGTCAAATGAAGTCTACAAATTATGGTGATGATAACCAATATGTGTTTTCAGGTAACTTTGCATTTCACATACTGCCTATCATCAGCAAAATGTTTTTTAGATAACTGTCTGTTGAAACTTTCTACAAAACAATTCACGTTTAGAAGCATTTTCAAGGTATTACCTGTTGTATCTCTATAATAGGTAAGTTTATTTTCTGTGAATCCTATTTGTTTCAGTATAAAACAAAGAGAGTGAGTGTTAGACATTTGATCACTGGCTGTTGCTTCTACTTTTACTTCAGTAACTAAAATATTTTCTGTTCCATCTTTAAACTAGAAAACTCTTTTCTTCAATATGTCGTATATATAAAACATTGATTAGAAGGCAATTGAAAAAGGTTAGAAATATTTTTCTCTTTTTTTTTTTTTTAAAGACATAATTTAGGAAAATAGAAGAAATGGATTTTTTTTTTTACCTAACAATTCCTAACAGTTGTGTCTAACCTGATCTTGAAAACTTGCATTGTACAATAATTTCAGGGTCCCTTTTCAATTACTTAAGAATAACTGTCAATTGGGCTTGATAATCTTGAAAGTTTCTTCCAACCAGAAATACATTCTTTGTATTATGCTTTGCAAATTTTCCATAATATTTTTCAAGTATGCTTTCCCAAACACACATCAGAACAGAACACAATAAAATAAAACACTTCTTCCTCTGACTCTTATATTAAATGATTAGTAATATAACCCAAATAGTATTTTACCTCTTATTTTATTATTTATTGCAACAGTATCATGTGGTGGAGCCATATTCTATTTTTATCCTATTGAAAGCCCAGATCCTCTATTTGAAATACTTCTCCTTAACCAGATCAATTTTATTTTAATATGCCTTGCCTTAGCACAGAAATTTACATATATTTTAAATTAAGTGAATTATATCTTTTGTTTTCTGATAATTTCTTACTATGCCTGCAGCTCCTCATAGATTGATATTACCTTTAAATGTTTCCTCTCTAACAGGAAAGTTGTTTGTAAAACAATAAGTAGAATGAATTCAGAATAAAACTTTCGTTATATCCATCTTGAAGAACTTTTAAAAACAATTATAATTAGTCTTGCAGTACTGTTTTTGTTGGTTGATGTTTTGTTGTCTTTCTTCCTTTCTTCCTCCCTCCTTTCTTTTTCTTTCTTTCTCTTTCCTTCTTTCTTTCTTTCTTTATTTTTTTTTCTTTTTTTCTTTCTTTCTCTCTTTCTTTCTTTCTTTCTTTCTTTCTTTCTTTTTCTCTTTTTCTTTCTTTCTTTCTCTCTTTCTTTCTTTCTTAGCATTAAGATCTTTTATTCTACAGTCTACAGAAGAAAAACATTTCAAGAGTCACATATGGGAAATGTGAAGCTGTTTTCAAGAAATAAGTATTAATCACAGTTTGTAAGAGCTAAGTAAAAGAAGGAGATTAAAAGAGCATCAAAAATTATGTGTTCAGAACAACTGGGAAGGATAGAAATGGCAATAAAATAAGATGTATGCTACACCACTCAAGACACTAAAGTAAGAAAATGCATAAGGGAAGTTTTAGTAGTGGGGAAGGGCTAAATAAATAAACAGTTTGACAGGATTTTTATGTACATAAATCAATTTCAGTGTTTCTCTGTTCTTAATTCCCTGCCAGTAGAACATAAGAGGTTAAACAAGACTGTGTAGTAGGAGACTGTAGATGTTCAGATATACAAAGTGTGTATAAAGACAACAGATGCAGACCTACTATATTAGTTATATAAAGATAAAATGGGAAGGAACTTGGCTCTGCTTGGAATTGGAAGTATTTGAAGTCACAGAAAGCTTAATGGGATAGAAAAAAAAAAAAAACAGGTATCATATTATGTTTAAAAGGAACATAAGTTATTCTCAAAAGAACAGCAGTGCTTACTTAATGACAGTTCCATTGCTCTGAATTCAATTACAGAGTGTATTACTCACTTTTAAAGGACAGCATAAGAGTACGGGTTTTACAACAGTAATTTAATTTAGCAAATGATGCCAATTCCTTAAGTGGGCTACATAAAGATGAACCATTCATCTTGCTGGCTCTATCTGCAGCATGAAGACATAAAAGAAGACTTGGTGCTCTATTACCTCTGAGCTGTGTAACAAAACTACAACAAAATCAAAATGTGTGCCTCAACGACATATACCTGAACTTACTGGGAAAGGTTTTTATATTTATTGTGAGCCTACTTTCCCTGCTCTAGAAATGTATTTGTTTCTTTAATGGCAACAGTAAAACTGTAATTGTGACAAAGTAATTAAACACAATCTCAAAATTACATCAAAGTAGAAAAAAATAATGTTTTCAATTTAGAATCAAATTGCTTATGCACTTAACGTTTTTGGCAGTTTCTCCTGACTATAGTTATTTGAGTAGAAAAAAAGAGAATAGCTTCCTCTGGAGAAAAATAATAGTATTTGCCATATTTTCAGTAAATAGCAGAAATATTTGCCACAGAAATGTTCATTTAGCATGAGTGGCTAATGCATTTCAACATTTTAAATAGATTATTTATAAAATATTGTCTACTGAAACATAGTTATGTTTGGAAAGGTGACCATCCTTAAACAAGAAACTGTTTTGTGGAATAGCTTTATAAATCAGTCTCAGGTCAGGATATAAGTAGTGGACTATAGCAAATATTGTAATTAATGGGATAGGTAGTATTATCGAGTAGTATTATCGAGTATAAAATGGGCCAGAAGCTGTTATAATGGATGCTGCTAGAACATAGAGCTAAAATATAGACCTTTGTAAAGAACACTTATTAAAACAAGTCAAAAAAGTAGAAATAGACAATTTTCCCAGAATTTCACTTGGGAACTGTAATATCACTCCTAAGATATCATCTAATTATTTCAACAAAGGATAAGACATTCATATCATGGGCCATTATTATATATTACTAGCTGGACCATTCTCTTCCCTGGAAATAATAGTAATAATAAACTAACTATATAAGCACTCTTAGATAACATCTCTCTATTCTACTGGAGACAGTATGAAAAATATTACTCTACTCATTAGAGTCTCAGAAACAGGAAACAAAATAATTCTTTGCATTAAAAAAGAACTGCAGCAAAAGGGCTGGTTTTAGGTCTCATGGTGAATGTAAGTTTGAGTTCTATGTATCAAAGCTATTCCTAATACATTACAGATTCTCTGCTACATCCTGGTTAGGAAAAAAAATTTCCAAACAGTACTGCAAAAAGAATTATTATCCAAAAGTGGCACTCTATCCAGAGTAAAAGGCATTGTGTACTCACAAGCTTTTTCTTTATGGGGGAGGATAATATACGTAAACTTAATCTCCTGAATGTATTTGAGAAGATTGTCATAGCACTTAACAATATATATGAAGAAAGAAATATCAGTACTGCAGTGGTATTAGCTACAGATGAATTATAAGAGCTTTCAAATCTTTGCACAAAGTCCTTAATTTTCACATTGTTTCCAGGAATTAATTGCAGTGTAATTTCAAGAATACATTAGCTATTCTATATGGGTAAAAATTACATTGAAATAAGGTAAAAAGACCTGTATCCACAATGCACATTTTTTTCATCCGAAATAATGGGAAAATACTAGTGTTTTTTATTTTATTTTATTACTACAGTACCAGTTATGACATACATAATTATTTGCTCCCATACTGTTCCTCAGTGACTTTTATTTCTGTTTAGTTTAAAGACAGAAAAAGAAGTCAAGAGAAATACTGGAATACAGAATCTCAGCAGGTTTCCATCTAACATCCCATTAAAAATACAATTTTTTTACAAGTGTCAAACGTCAAAACTGACAGCAGTCAGATGGACACAGTCCTAGGAGCAGTTCATGGCAGAGACCTTGACTTCAGCTAAAACACCACCACACTCAAGAAAACATAGAGGACTCTGGGACATGTGCATCAGAACAGACATGAGTTCTCCTTTGCTTTACCATTTTCTTTCCTTCTGGTAACTAACTGCCTTACAGTATGTCAAGAAACAGAGATCCTTCTAACACACACACTTTTCATCCGTAGACATTCTCCATCCAGTCATTCTTGTCCTGAGATCTCAAAATGAAACTAATCTAACTGATGTCCCTCCCCAAAAAAAGCTCTGAAATATTGCCGTATTTATTATTTTCTCCACTCTCTTCATGAAGCTGCTGGAGGAAGCAGGGGAGGCTTTACCTGTGTCTTTTGTAGCTGCTGCAAAAACTGCTCAGAAGTGCAGCACCTGAGCTAAACAACTGCAGATACGTGGTGTCAGTATATTCTATACATCTGTGTAACCTAATGCATATTCCAGATATCTAGCTTTTAAGTGCAGAACATTTTTTATTCGGAATAAAAAAAATAACAACTTTTAAATTAATTTAACTATCCATTATAGAGTCTTTCATGGAAGAAGAACTGTAGATTCATTTTCAGAGAGAGTCAAATCTCACCAGAGAAAATAAAATTGTATATTAACAGCAAAAGGAGGACTAAAGAAAACATTGGTCCATTATTTGATGAAGTTGGTCACCTCACAAAGAGAGATGAATATAAAGCAGAGACATTTAAAATTTCTTTGACTGGCTTTAAAGCCAATGAGGGCTGGGCTCTGGGACCCCCAGAGCCCTGGTTTGGAGGACTGTGACTGAGAGAGTGACTTTGAACTTGTACAGGATTTGCTGCTGTGACTGAATGCACTTAAGTCTCTGGAGCCCAGTGGGATTCATTCAGGGGAACTGAGAAAGTTAGCCTGTGTTATTGAGAGATGTGTATCAGTTATTTTTTCAGCAATCTTGGGAATCTGGAGAAGTCCTAGTTGACTGGAAGTTGGCAAATATTATTCCAATTTTTGGGAAGGACAAGAAGGAAGACCCTGATAATTATAGGCCTATCAGTCTCACTTCAATGCCTGGTAAAATTATGGAGAAGATTAATCTGGGAGTTATTGAAAGACACTTGAAAGACAATGCAGTCATCAGTCAAAGCCAGCATGGCTTCATGAAGGGAAAGTTGTGCCTTACTAAATTCACATCCTCTTATGACAGGGTTACCCAGCGAATGAAGAGAAGGCAGCAGATGTGGGTGAAGGGGGAGTTTCAGAGATTTTAGCAAAGCTTTTAATACTCTTAGAATACCTTTCTGGACAAAATATCCAGCACACAGCTAGACATATAAACAATATTATAAGTGAACAATTGGCTGAAGAGTCAGGCTCAAAGAGTCAGGCTCAAAGAAGCAATGGGGCAACACCTGCCTGAAGGCCAGTTACTAGTGGCTCAGTTTTAGGGCCAGTTCTCTTCAATGTTTTTATGGATGACCTGGACACAGGAGTTGAATTCACAGAAAGTTTATTGATGATGCTAAATTAGGAAGGGGGCCTTGATACCCTAGAGGGCAGAGAGGCCTTACAGAGAAATTGTGATAGATTAGAGTGCTGGGCAGCCACCAGCTGTATGAAAGTTAACAAGGAGAAATGCTGGATTCTGTACCTGGGTCAGTATAATCCTGGTTGTACTTCTGGATTGGGGGATGAAACTAGAGTGCAGCCCTGCAGAAAGGGATCTGAGGGATTTTAGTTGATGGTCATGTCAGTATGAGTCAACAATGTGCCCTGGCAGCCAAAAGCCTGGAAGCCAAACTTATCCTGGGGTGCATTAAACACAATATAGCTAACCAGTGGAGAGAAGTGCTTGTCCCACTATACTCACCTCACCAGCAGCCTCACTTTGAGTACTGCGTACAGTTTGCAGTTCCACAATATAAAGAAGACATAAAAAAAACAGAATGTGTCCAAAGGAGTGCAGCAACCATGGTAAAAACACTAGAAGGCCTGATTTAGGAGGAAATGGCTGAGGCTGCTGGGTTTGTTCAGCTTAGAGAAAAGGAAACGGAAGGGAGAAATTGCTGCCTTGTGATGGGAACTCCTTCGTGATGGGAAGCAGAGAAGGAGGTGTTGATTGCTTCTCTCTGGTGTCCAGTGAGAAGATGTTAGGGAATGGTTTAAGGCTGTATCAAGAAACACCACTGAAAGGGTGGTCAAGCATTGGAACGAGTTCCTCAGGGAAGCAGTCATGGTCCCAAGGCTGCTGGTGTTCAAGAAACTTTTGGACAATGCTCTTAGATAGAGGGTTTAACTTTTAGGTTCTCAAGTGTTGTGGAGCCAGAAGTTAATTATTCTCATGGATTCCTTCCAACTCAGGATATTTTATGACTCCACTAAAAAATAAAAATAAAAAAAAATAAATCTGAACTTCCTGTTTTCTGTAGAAGCACTAACAGCTGGATTCATCTGTGTATGCTGGGCCCACAGAAACCTAATGTAGACACCCCAGGCTTTGTTTGTAGTCAGTATACATACCTCTAGAAAATATTCCCTTCATGTTGATATGGCTACAACTAGATACATAAATATTCCTCTAGAGCTGCTGGCTTGTCTCCATTGACTATAAGGGATTCCCAGAGAAGGAAGCTCAGATTTAGACATAAGACTTTTAAACAATCCAGTTCGGATTGTTTGATGCTCTCCTCTCTCTATTAGCCTATGGATTATCCAAATATTGGGATGCCCACTGAAACTGGTTTTGTAAGTAGAAATATTGCAATGTCATTGAGCTGTAGACATTCACTGAGAGCTCTGATTATGAGTATGGTAAATAAAAGGAATTCAGGAAAACGATGTAGATTTTACAAGTAGGTTAGGTTTCTGCAGGTGTTGTAGATTAGAGGCACACATTTTACAAAGAAAAACCCAATTTAAAAATCAGCGACTAAATGTTTTTCTGTATTTCTACTTATAGGTGCTTCTATGTATTTCAGGAAAAAAAAAATAAACACAAAGAGAAGCACTATGACCCTCATTGATAATCTGCTGTTCATAAGTGGGGATTAACATTACTTTTCACCATTTCTGAAACAGCCCCATTTCTCTAAAGAAGTTCATACATTGAGGCAACCATTTTCAGGTATCCTATTTAGATTTTGTACTGCTGCGTGTTGAAAATTACTCCTCCCTTCTCTCTAAAAGGGACAGATATATATTAAATATGCATTTAGACAAGTTGTACCAGTTGGAAAATGTTGGGAACCAACAAAATTGTATTGTCATACAAGAGACCTGTCATAATGAGACCAATTTAAGTTCTACTAGTGTCATTATCAAAAATACATCTGAAATATTATTTCCTCTTGAGACATGGCGTCTGAATATGGATGAGCTGTAACACATCCTATGTCCTATTTGAAAACTGCTGCCTTTTTTTCACAAAAGAGTCATCATAGACACCAGCAATAAAACATTTTTTTTCCTGAAGAATGCACTTTAAAAGACAGTGCAACATATGCAGTGTTTGTAGTTTTGAAGATACACTAGGGATTGTTTTTCTTGGTTCCACACAGGACTCCAAAGACTGTCTCAGCCCTGAAGATGCCATCGACTTTGGCTCAGTAGGGAAGCATGTTCTTGCAGCATATTAAAAGCTGGAAGGCAGGTGATGCACCTACATCCAAAGCCACTGAAACATGAAATGTTAGGTCCTGGATTCTAAACAGTGATTTTATGAAATTATATTAGTCCTGATTTGAACATTTTTTGAAGGCTGGAACGTGACCCTCAAGTTCTATTGATAATGACAAATGAATAACAGAATTCTAGTGAAGCCCTGCAAACAAAAGCATCTTTTAAATTTGGGCATAGGACTTCTGATATATACTGCATTTTTTTTTTCCCTGAAATAAAGAATAAACACATCATTACATAGACCTTTCCAAATTGTTCATCTCACCGTAGACTTTTAAAAATTCTCATTTATGTTTATTCATATACATATTTAGTCATCTTGAAAATCAGGTCGCATCTAATCTGAGGGAAGCAAATGAACAAATAAAAAAAAAATAAAAAAAGACCTTCCTGAAAAAAAATAAAATAAAAGGGAAACAAAAGAACACCCCAAGTATCTAGCAAAGAACCTTGTAAGGAAAGACTATTAATTTATTCCTTGTATAGCCAAATAATAAATCATAGCTGTCATTTTTACCATACTGTCCACTGAAACTCTTCACATTATGAGTTCTTTTTAACTAGAATTTTTGTATTCCTTATACAATAATTGAAAATCCTCAGTAAAAAGATTACAAAGTTCCAGATTTTTGCTTGCCTTAAGGGCACAACTGTTCCCTTTCAGCTTGCTGTTTACACCTGTTTATTTCAGCTCTGAATGTAATTTTAACTACAAAGATGAGATGAGAACAGCTTCCATCATTTTTGGAGGTAACAGATGCAGTTCCCTCATAAAATGGCAGTTATTGCTTCAGCTTACTTTGTGTTTCATAAGCAAGCTCTATCTCTCTGCTACTTACAGGCTGACAGCCTGCCACAGCCACATCATCTAGACAGCTTGCAGGTTACTTCCCAGTTACTGTTTAAATTCTTTTCCACTGTAAATACTGAAGGAAACAGATGTCAGCGGTTACATTCTCCTTTATACCCTTGAGTTGTTCCTTATAAAACAGTATTAATGGTTCTACA
>NW_008586927.1:0-564 GCF_000691845.1 Merops nubicus | reverse complement strand
AGCCGAATGAGAGCCAGAGGAGAGGTGCCTAACGAAACGTGCAGTGATGCTTTGTGCCTACGTGGCAAAGGCCCTGCTGCGATATTTTATCCGTAGCTGAGAGCAGCTGTTCAATCAATGGAGGTGGAAATCTTGCTGTGCTAAAAATGAGAGGTCAGTCGTCGGCAATCCTGCGGATGGCTCTAAATCAGAGAAATGACTGAGTTCTTCTGGTAACCTTCCTTTCCGAGCTTGTCCAGTGAGGATCTGCTTTCCAGTCTTCAGGCACGTGTCTTCCCATCACAGAAGCAGTACCTGATTATGGGCTAAGGAGTCTCTGGTCCAGAGGTCACAAAAGAAAGAGCTAAGGGCGGAGCATTCTCTGTCTTCGGGCTTCCATAGCTCAGCTGCCAGGCAGCTAGGAGTGCTGGTGGGAGTGCCTTGACCTCTGAGTCTGACAGGAGAGTAGTAGCACAGCACCGTGTCAGAGTATGAGGGTTTCTACAAGGAATAAAACTAAAGGTGTCTGACACCATTTCTCATAATCCTGCGGGATTCGGAAAGAGATCCTATGGCACTGTTGGA
>NW_008586926.1:1988-9060 GCF_000691845.1 Merops nubicus | reverse complement strand
CGCCGGGCGCCGGCGCCCCCAGCGCCCCCTCTGCCCTCGCGCCGCCTGCTCCTGGGGTGTCCCAGTCCTGCTAAATCTGTCCCAAGGTGTTCACCCTGAGATGAGTTTTGCCCTCCTAGGGGAGGGGAGAAGCTGCAGCTTGAGGTTGTAGGTGTCCCATCCCTGGAGATAGTCAAAGTCAGGTTGAATGGGGCTTTGCAACCTGCTCTAGTTGCAGCCGTCCCTGCTCACTGCAGAGGGGTGGACTAGGTGACCCTTAACGGTCCCTTCCAAACCATTCCATGAGTCTAGGATTATATTATCCTAAGCTCTGTGATTTGGGGTCTAGTTCTCGGCGTCTTCTCAGCTGTCAGGATGTGGTGTTGCTCTTCTGGCAGCAGACACCACCTTCAGAGTGAGGTTTCCTGGGGCTGAAGCTGGAGAAAGTGGGATGGATTCCAAACGGATTGGTTTGCAGCTTCTTACTCTACTGTCTCCAAGGTTTTGGTGGAGAGAAGGGGATTGCTGAGCAGAAGCCCAAGTGGTGGCTGTCCTTGCAGGACATGGTTGGGAGGCCACCAACCTTCCCTGTCATTAAAAGGTTAAAAAATCCCATTTCTGGGCTTGGGTTGGGAAACATCACTTGTGTCTGCTGGGGCTGCAGAATTCTGTTGGAAGCACTGACCCAAAGCTGATGGCTCTGCTTGGATGAGCTTTAGACTCTTGGGACTGGGAGTTAGGAGGAGGGAACAAATTGCTCTCCAGGGTGAGCAGCTATTTGGATAAATGTAAATGACCTGGACCTGATAACACGACTGGTTTCCTCCCTCCACAGCCCTGGACGGACGAGTGGAACGTTTGATAATGAGGTGGTGATGATGAACCATGTCTACAAGGAGAGGTTCCCCAAGGTAACTGCTGGGACTCGAGGAGAGCACATTAATCCCTCCAAGGCATCCTGACAGCATCTTCTCCAGAACAACCTCTCCTCTGTGCTGGAATATAGAATGCATGGGTAGATACCACGGGGTGTTGAGGACACTGGAGACGTGGCAATGAGCTGGGGAGGCAGAGACCTGCAGGTCTGCAGCATCACACATACAGGCAGAGGTCTCTGGAGGCTTTGGCTGAGCTTTTCCAGCCTCCTGGAAGCTGGGTTCCAGGTGGGGCCGTGATGTGCATGTGGATATTGGAGCTGCAGGAGGTGGTAGCATGAGATCAGGGCTGGCCAAACCCAACACTTGGCATGGGGACATGAGTTCCCAGGCATCACCATCCATTCTGCCTCGCTAAGAGCGTCTGCAGGACACCATCACAAACTTCTCTCCAAGCAGCACCCTGCCACTGGCAGATGGGGTACTGGGCTTCATCCACCACCAGATCATCGAGCTGGCCCGAGACTGCCTGGCCAAGTCCCAGGGAGCTCTCATCACCTCCCGCTACTTCATGGAGCTGCAGGAGAAACTTGAGAAGATGCTCCGAGATGTGAGTCCAGGGCATTTCCCTGCCCAGTGCCATCTCCTGAGGCCACCAAGAGAGACCTGGCTTCTGTCTCTTCTCTGGCAGGCTCAAGAGCGTTCAGAGAGCGAGGAGGTGAAGTTCATTGACCAACTGGTGAGGAAGCTGCTGATCATCATCTCCCGTCCTGCTCGCCTTCTGGAGTGCCTGGTAAGACCCAGCAGCTCCTCATGTGTCTTATCTTTCATGGTCCATGCCTGCTTAGAGAAGAAGGCATGAAAGGCAAGGCATCTTCTCACCCCCTTGTCTGGTCCACCATGGGAACTGCTGCTCCTCACCATCCTGGCCAGGCTGTAGGAAGGATCTAGGACCACTCCTAGCATGAGAGCCATTTCTCAGAGAGGAGAAGCTGCTCTTCCCTAGCAGAGCAGGGAGATGTGTATCCCTTGCCCAGCTTTCTCATCCATTTTCAAGGGTTTTTTTTCCCCGTTGTGCTAAATTTCTAAAGCACTCACCTTTGTGCTGTGGTTCCTACAGCTGGAAGAAGAAGCTCATGGGGTTTTATGTTTTCCATTGACCCTTTACATGGGGAACGATGATAGAAACAGGAGCCTGTCCCCAGTTACAGGTGTCACCCACAAGGCTTAGAGGAAAGGCTTAACATTGCAAAGTCTTGCTCCTCAACTGCTCTTGGTTTTCCCCCTCCAGGAGTTTGACCCAGAGGAGTTTTACCATCTCCTGGAAGCTGCAGAAGGACATGCCAAAGTGGGCCAGGGAATAAAGACCGATATCCCCCGATACATCATCAGCCAACTGGGGCTCGTCAAGGACCCACTGGAGGGTAGGGAACCACTTGGGTTGATGGCTTTGAGATCTGCAGTGGGATGTAGGCTCCCAATTTGGCCACTGGCAAGTGTAAACGAGCTCTGGGAGGTGGCAGGAGGACTGGCAGGGCTGAGCTGGTGCCATGGGGTGGGTCACAGCAGGACCAGAACAGTGTCCAAGTCTCCTGGCCAGCCCCACATCCCTCGTTATTGCTCCCAACGTGTTCAGCCAAGCAGATTAAGCTCAAGAACCTTTAATCCATAGGAAGCCACGGCCTGGGGGGGGAAACCATAATCCCTGAAGAACACAGGAATGACTATGGAAAAAAGAGAATTATATAAAAGTTTAACCTCATGTTGAACCTCTTAACGTCATGACCTGAATCTCTCCGTACGATAGCTCGAGCACAAGTGGCTAAATCCCCGTGAGATCTCCGGCTTTGGAGGGAGACTGGTTGGTGGGGGGTTATTTTTTGGGGGCTTGAGGATGAAGAAGGTGAAAACCATCCCTGTCTTCTGCAGAAATGGTCCAGCTGGATCACTTTGACAGCGGGAACACCATCACACCAGAGAATGATGATGCCTGTGAGGTGAGCACAGTCCTACCTGCATGTCCCACCTCCTGCCTTCAGCTTTGTCCTGCCTCACCCCACACCAAAGCTTCTTGCAGCAGCTCCTCTGCTGTCTTAGGCTGAGAGATGTTAATTTGGGTTGTCCTCAGTGGTGACTGCTGTATTCGGGTGTAATATCTCACTGCCCCTCAGCTGGCTTCTGGAGTGGACTGAGCTCAGAGTGGGCTCTTGATCTGCAGAGCATCTTGGTCTTCTGGTTTGGGGTTTGAGGCTGGAGAGGGCTCAGAGAGGGATGTCCTCTGGCAGCAGGGAGCACTTGGAGGTGACACATGATGTTTCTTGGTGAATTCCTGCCTGTGTCTTCTTCAGAGCCAGCCTTTGGTCACTGCTCCTCGGAGGAAGCCCTGCGAGGGGGACTTTGAGACCATCAAGCTGATCAGCAACGGGGCTTACGGGTGAGCTGGGAAGTTCCTAACACTTCCTCCATCTGTAAACATCTCCAAAGTCCTCCCTTTCCGAGCCCTGCGGTGCTGTGTGGTCAGTCCTGGTGGCTGGAGGACACGTGTTAAGGTCCAGCCATCCCTCTGGTCCTAGGGCCGTGTACCTGGTGAGGCACAGGGAGACGCGGCAGCGCTTCGCCTTGAAGAAAATCAACAAGCAGAACCTCATCCTGAGGAACCAGATCCAGCAGGTGTTCGTGGAGAGGGACATCCTCACCTTCGCCGAGAACCCCTTCGTGGTCAGCATGTTCTGCTCCTTTGAGACCAAGCGACACCTCTGCATGGTGATGGAGTATGTGGAAGGTGAGGATGGGACCCGGGCTGAACGGTGCAGTGAGAAGAGGAGAATACCAGTGTCTGAGCATCGAGGACACCACAGGGACATCTCCTGCTCTGCTTTGCCCCAGGGAGCAGAGGGAAGCATGAGGAGATGCTCTGGGGATCCCTAGTGTCACTTGGGTGATGTTGGTGGCCATGCTCACCCAGGAGAGCGTTTGTGCCCAGCACTCAGGGAGCAGCTCCAGGGAGGGGCTGGCTGGGAGTCTGCTTGGCAGGAGAGGCAGCGTAGCTCTGCCCACAGACCCCTGAGCCCCTTGTGCTCAGGAGGACCCGTGTCCCACAGGGGGGGACTGTGCCACGTTGCTGAAGAACATGGGCCCTCTGCCCGTCGACATGGCCAAGATGTACTTTGCTGAGACTGTTCTGGCACTGGAGTATCTCCACAACTACGGCATCGTCCACCGGGACCTCAAACCCGACAAGTGAGGACGTGGGTCGGGTCTAACAAGGACCGGCTTGGGTTTGGGTGGGGAGGGGAAGGGACTGATCCGAGCCAAGAGGATAAGGCAGAATGAGGTTGTGGGTTTTGGTGCCCCAAGGCCTGGTTCTGTGCCACTGCACCAGGGTCAGAGGTCCTGGATTGTGGCTAGTCTTGCTCAGGTCTCCCCAGAAGCAAAGAGCCTCCTGGTGGGGTGTTTGTCTTCTCCTGCAGTTTGCTCATCACCTCCATGGGCCACATAAAGCTGACAGACTTTGGTCTGTCCAAGATTGGCTTGATGAACATGACCACGAACCTCTACGAAGGACACATGGAGAAGGACACCCGGGAGTTCATGGACAAGCAGGTATGAGGTCCTGCTCTGCTTGGCTGATCTGCTGTCACCGGGCACCAGGATAGCCTGGTGACAGTGACCTAGCAAAGGTCACTGCAGAGGTGTCAGCCACTGCTTCCCACGCAGGTGTGTGGCACCCCAGAGTACATTGCCCCAGAAGTCATCCTCATCCAGGGCTATGGGAAGCCTGTCGACTGGTGGGCCATGGGTATCATCCTCTACGAGTTCCTGGTGGGCTGTGTCCCCTTCTTTGGAGACACCCCTGAGGAGCTCTTCGGGCAGGTCATCAGCGGTGAGTGTCAGAGGCAGCTTTGCTCCTTGGTTTGCTCTTCCCAGCAGTCACGGCTCATCCTTAACCCATGGAGAGCTTCATTCCTTCATTTCATACTTGGTTGAACAGTGAGGAGGCTCCTCAAGCTTTGATTTCCCAGTCTGGGAGGAGGCCTTCCTCTGCTGCAGCTCCTGAGGGGACTCTCCTCTTGCCCAGGAGTGACTTCTCCTGCAGCCTCGCATCATCACAGCTCCCCTCGTGTCCACATTCTTCCAGCCACTCCAAACTCCTTTTCCCTTTCCCTCACAGATGAGATTATGTGGCCAGAAGGAGACGAGGCTCTTCCTGCAGATGCCCAGGACCTGATCACACGGCTGCTCAGACAGTGTCCCCTGGAGCGCTTGGGCACCGGTACGTGGGGCAGCCCCGTGCAGCACTCAGGGGGTGACCTGGAACCCTAATTCATGCCCAGCCACTTCCTGAAACCAAAGCGTGTCCTGCTGCCTTGAGGATGCTCAGAGGAGGTCCCCTGCTCAGGGGTCATGCTGGGAGGGCAGCACAGGGCTCTGGTCCATCCTGGGTTAAGCCATTTGTGGTGATTCTGCTGCTCTGCTCTGGTGAGACCTGTGTCCAGCTCTGGAGTCCTCAGCACAAGGATGTGAACCTGTTGGAGTGGATCCAGAGGAGGCCACAAAAATGATCCACAGGCTGGAACTCCTCTGCTGGGAGGCCAGGCTGAGACAGTTGGGGTTGTTCAACCTGGAGAAGAGAAGGCTCCAGGGAGACCTTCTTGCAGCCTTTTGGTACTAAAGGGGCCTCTCAGAGTGGACAGGAAAGGTGCAGCAGGACAAGGGGTGAAGTTGTTAAACTAAAAGAGGGAGATTTATACCCTATAGAAGGAAGAAATTTTTGACTCTGAGGGTGCTGAGCCCCTGTCCCAGGCTGCCCAGAGAGGTGGTTGCTGCCCCATCCCTGGAACCATTCCAGGTGAGGTAGGACCAAGCTCTGAGCAACCTGCTCCAATTGTGGATGTCCCTGCTCCATGCAGGGGGGTTGGACTAGATGAGCCTGAAAGGTCCCTTCTCACCCAAACCATTCCATGATTCGATGGTTCTGTGATTTGCTCTGCATGGAGGAGGGCTGGTGCCACCCGGGATGGCAGCAGGGGCATCCCAGCCCCTGCCCTGTCCTGCTGAGGCTGGTTTCTCTGCCTGGCAGGCGGTGCACACGAGGTGAAGCACCATTCCTTCTTCCTCCACCTGGACTGGAACGGGCTGCTGAGGCAGAAGGCCGAGTTCATCCCCCAGCTGGAGTCAGAGGACGACACCAGCTACTTCGACAGTGAGCCCAAAGCCACCCCCTTGCCCCCTCACCCTCTGCCCACCCGCTATGCCAGCTGCAGGCCAGATGTTCCCCCAGGAGATGAAAAGCTGGGTGAAATCAGTCACTTTACAACCAGTCATGAAACAGATGCAGTCCTGTTTCCAGGCTGCTCAGCTCTGCCCAAACCCCTCACTTCTCACCCCAAAACTCCCCTGGGATTTGGGACAGGGTGTCAGCCCCACCACAGCTCCCCAGGGTGCAGGTGCCAGCGGGGCCCTGTGCCAGGCAGGGCAGGGTGTCACGGGCAGGGTGACAGCCTTGCCTGCCCTGGCTCTTGCCTCCAGCCCGCTCGGAGAGGTACCGCCACTTGGATTCTGAGGATGAGGAGACCAACGATGAGGAATCCTCCGTGGAGATTGGGCAGTTCTCCTCCTGCTCCCATCGCTTCAGCAAGGTGCTCCAGTCCCTCCTCCAGCATCCAAACCATCGGGTGCCACAGCCGGCACCGCTGTGCTGAGCATCAGTGTCCTGGCTGATGCCGGAGCACCTCAGGGTTCCCAAATTTCTGCTCCTTGCTGACAGCTCGTCTCCTCCTCAGGTCTACAGCAGCTCCGAATTCCTGGCAGCTAACTCCAACCTCAGCCTCTCCTCCTCCGACCGGAGTCACAGCGACGACAAGGAGGAGAGGTGGGACAGACACTCAGGGGACGAGGACAAGAGCCGGCTGGTGGGCCCAGAGCCCCGGTGCGTGGTGACACCAGGGATGCCACACTGATGTTGGGCCACAAAGATGATCCAGGGGCTGGAGCATCTCTGCTGTGAGGAGAGGCTGAGAGAGAAGACTCCGGGGGGAACCTTAGAGCTGCCTTCCAATACCTGAAGGGAACCTTCAGGAGGGCTGGAGAGGGACTTTTCCCAAGAGTGTGCAGTGACAGGACAAGGGGAAATGGTTTTAAACTGAAGGAGAGAAGGTTTAGATTGGATCCTAGGAAGAAGTTCTTCAGTAGGAGGGTGTTGAGACTCTGGACTAGAT
>NW_008586926.1:0-1902 GCF_000691845.1 Merops nubicus | reverse complement strand
TCCCGGCCCATGGCTGGAGGTTGGAGGAGATGATCTCCAGGGTCCCTTCCAACCTCAGCTAGTCTATGATTCTATGATGTGGGCTTGTGCCAGCACCGAGGGTTTGCAGAGGGGTCAGTGGGACATGGTCAGGGGTGCTGCAGGGACTCGGTGCCATTGCCCTCCCCCGTCTGTGGTTGTCCTGAGCCCTCCTGCTGTCCCCACACAGGCTCCGCTCCTGGACGTCCTGCAGCTCCACACCCTACACCTCCCGGCACGAGCGAAGCCGCAGCCCCGCCGCGCTGCCCAGCACCTACAGCCTGGACACCATGCCCAAGTTTGCCTTCTCCTCGGAAGATGAAAGCCCTTGCGTGGCATCCTCCAAGCCAGAAAGACCCAAATTTGTGCTGGGAGACCCGGACGTGAAGCCTTCGGCACTATCCGGTGCGTGGGCTGAGGGTGCTGGTGCGGGGTGCTCCGGGGCCAGCAAGGGCCCCACATGGTCTGAGGTGGCTTCTCCACATCCCCAAACTCTCCCTCCTCCCCTCTGTGCAGCCGATCTCGTCAGCCTGAACCGCATCCGCCTCCGCAGCAACAGCACCGGCACCAATGCGGGAGCCGGCGGCTGAGCAGCCACAAGGACGTGCCAGATAGGCAGAGAACCTCACCGGGCAGCCGAGTCCCCAAATCTGCCTCTGTCTCAGCCCTGTCCCTCATCATCACCTCAGGTCCGTGCGCCTCGTGGTTCGTCCCACCCGCGGGCGGTGGCCACGGGGTGCTTGGGGCTGAGCCGCTTCCTCCCGCCCGCAGACGACTTCAGCGGCGGCGCCTTGATGAGCCCCATCTCCCCCCACTCCCTCTCGTCCAACCCATCCTCCCGGGACTCCTCCCCGAGCCGAGACTCGTCCCTCGCCATCGCCAGCCTGCGGCCCCCCATCATCATCCACAGCTCGGGCAAGAAGTACGGCTTCACCCTGCGGGCCATCCGCGTCTACATGGGCGACAGCGACGTCTACACTGTCCACCACATGGTCTGGGTACGTGGCCGGAGGCACCAGCGCTGCCAGGTGGGGAAAACCCCGTGAGGAAACAGGTATAATCCAACTCAAATCTTGTTTGGATGGCAGAGCGTGGAAGAGGGGAGCCCAGCGCAGGAGGCGGGGCTGAGAGCGGGCGACCTCATCACACACGTGAACGGTGAATCGGTGCTGGGCTTGGTTCACCGTGACGTCGTGGAGCTGCTGCTGAAGGTACGTGTCTGGAGGTGCTCTGCTCGCCCAGCACCAGCACATCAATCTGGCAGCTCCCCGGCAGCACCTCCACTGGGAGCCGGGTTGGATCTGGCGCTGGGATCCAGCAGGCTGCAGTGATTTGTTTTCTGTCTCTCAGAGTGGGAATAAGGTGGCCCTGCGGACCACTGCCCTGGAGAACACCTCCATTAAAATAGGCCCTGCTCGGAAAAACAGCTCCAAGACGAGGATGGCACGGAGGAGTAAGAAGAGCAGGAAAAGGGATGGCCAGGACAGGTGGGTAGGATGGGGGTGGGATAAAATGGCATTTGTCGTGGGATGTGCCGTACTGGAGGGTCAGGCCAGCTCTGCCCTACTAAGGTGTTCAGTGGGGTTTGGTCCTGCTGGCACCAGGTCAGCATGCTTGGGGCCACCAGCTTTAAGGGGAAGCTGAGGCAATTCCTGTCCCCGCCACCTTTGTCACTCTCCTCAGGAGAAAATCCCTTTTCAAGAAGATCTCCAAGCAGTCGTCGGTCCTCCACCCCAGCCGCAGCTTCTCCTCTGGTCTCCACCACTCGCTGTCCTCCAGCGAGAGCCTCCCGGAGTCCCCCACGCACAGCCTGTCCCCGGGTCCCACGACACCGTGCCGCAGCCCCGCTCCCGACCTGCCCCCAGGTACCCCAGCCCCCGGCGA
>NW_008586925.1:0-2708 GCF_000691845.1 Merops nubicus | reverse complement strand
CCAAAATCATTCTATGGTTCTGTGATTACTTTTTTTACCCTAAAGGGAAAGCTGGGGCCCCCAAACAGGCCGATGACTGCAGCCAAAGCCACAGGGTGCATGAAAGCAAACCCGAGCTCCCTCCCCAAGGGCTTCTGCTCGCCACAGTTCTCTGTCTGGGGCTGCCGTGGGTCGGGGCCATGGGAAGCTTACATGATGCGTGCCCGCTGGGGAAGCTCTTGCGCCCCTCGGCCACCAGGCCGGGGTCCCCCGTGCACAGCAGCTCCGCGTTGGCGCGCCCGTCCGGGAAGCAGCGGTAGAAGAAGTCCGGCCGGGGCCTAGGGCAGAGAACAGGGCACAGCTCAGGAGACCTCCCAGCACCCAGGCTGGAGGGTGGCTGCCGGCCACCTCACACAGCTCTGCTGTGCAAAGGGAAGGTGGCGAGACCCGGCCTGTGAGGAATGGCAGCCCGAGCACGGTGCCCAGCTCTGCCCCAGCCCCGCCACGGCACCGTGTCCTTGCCAGCATGCTGCTGCTCAGGCAGGGCTCTGCTTACCCCAGGGATTAGCACTGAGCTGACCCTCCCCGTCCAGCCTGGCCCAGCCAATCAACCCAGTTTCAAAACAGGGACAGAATTCCTGGGTGGCCTCACTGTGCCCCAGCTGCTCAGGCTGCAGTCACCCCAGAGCAAACCTCCCGGGCTGTGGCTCAGCACCGGTAACTCTTGGCCATGCTGAACACGTGGCCTGGGGAGATGAAACCATCCCACCCACTGCCAAAGAGATCCTCCCCACACGGGCCTCAACAACCTCATCCAAATGACACCTGGAGACAGCAGATCCCTGCCAGCCTTCGTTCTAATATTTAATCACCTTTACAGCTAGAAAAACACGTTCATTCCAAGCTGAGCTTGTCCAGATTGAGGTTACAGCCCTAGCTCCTGCTGTTGTAGTTCTAGCACTGCCTCCCCTCCCACTCAGCACAGCCAGGAATGAGACAGTTTCTCACCTCCCCACTACGAGCTTCAGGGCGTTTGTGAAAACCCCATTGAGGGTGAGAGCAAGGCTGGCAGCTAGGAGAGAGCAGAGAGGTCACGTCAGCATCATCCCCACCTGTCAGTGCTCGGACTTCAGCTGGAGCCACACAGCTCGGCTTTGACACCCCGGGCCCGAGGCCTGTGCCCAGCAAGAGTGCAGGACTCCTCCCTGAGAGCCCGACTCAGCCGCAGCGGCAGGGCAGGCCCCCGGGGGCGCTGCTCTCGGACGCTGCTCTCCGCGGCGGGGAGGAGCTCACCCAGGCAGGCTTCCCGCGTGTCCTCCCGGTCGGCGTGCAGGAACAGCCTCGCCAGGACAATGACCAGCACAGGAGACAGAAAGGCGATGAACTGCCGCGAGACAAGAAGATTGTTGGACGGTGTCCGTTAGTGAAACAGGTTTAAACGCTCCTAAACCCAACCCCAGCTGTCTGTGCAGCAAGCCTGAGCGTGGCTATTCCCTCTGTTGGCACCCAGTGGCAGCACCCGACAGACAAACGCCCTTGGGCCACTGGACGTTGCCTGTACTGAGGTATGAGAAACAAAACCCACCCAGGCAGCATAAATAATGCTGTGCACTAACAATTCCCTTTCTGCAGGCCACTCAGCAGAGCAGGGGAACCTCCTCTCCTCCAAGAAAAGTCCAGCATGTCCCCAAGCTCTCAGACAGCACCTCTGGTGCAAGTGCTGCTCTGGCTGGCTCCCTCCTCTCCTGCTTGTGGGTGTCCCTTCACAGCACCAGCCACAGCGCCCCAACCCTCCCCACCCCTGCAAGAACAAGGGTCAGCTCTTTGTCAGCAGCACCCTCGCTGCTTGTCAGCAATAAACACGGGAGCTGCTGATTCAGAGAAAACCATTTACCACTCCCAGCACCTCAGTGGCTGTGGGATTTTGCCCTGGGATGTGCCCAGGGTGTCCGACAGGCTCCCAGGGAGTCTGCTGCCCCCCGAAGCCTGGCTTTACACCAACACATTCACACACTACTCCGAGGTTTTGTCCTTTAACGCTCATGCCCACCCCTTGCAGAAAATCACACGTGCCAATTGCTCAGAAAGTGGGTGTTTGCCCCAGTCAGGAGCCACAGCACCTGAGGAGAACACCCCTGCTTCGGAGGAGGAGACAACCCCTGCCAAAACCCAACACTCACAGGTTTGTATTAAACCCTTTTGGCAGTGCCTAGAGAAAACATTTTCACAATGAAATGACAACAGAACTCTGCTGAATATAGCTGCTTTCATGCAGAACATTCCCTGACAGGGAGAGAGACGCCATCCTCTGCGTAATCTGGATGTGAAATTCTGTACTAAGAATAATGAGAATGCCCCTCTAGTCTTTATAAACTTGGTTAAAATCCCAAAAGACAACTGCAGATGCAAATGCCTAAGGAGATGACAAAATGACTGTAAATATTTAGCTTTCACTGATAGATGGTCCTTTCGGTAGCATGCATCAAGAGCTACAGGTATTTCAAGCCAAGCCCTGCAGCTGGCGGCTTCGCTTTAACAAGGCACTTTAGAACTGGTGCGGGAGTGCCGGCGGGGCAGCGCTGCACTTACGAACATGGGCACCGCGGGGATGCGATCCACGGCGACGTGGGGGTTCCTGTAGAGCCACATCTCCTCGGGCTGCACCACGCGCTGGAAGGGCGGCAGGAGCTCCATCACCCTGCGGGGAGGAGGGAGAGCCCGGCCGGTGT
>NW_008586924.1:0-233 GCF_000691845.1 Merops nubicus | reverse complement strand
ATGAATGCTTAGAATAGTGGGAGGATGGATACATGAAGGGATGGACGGATGGATGGAGGGTTCCTGGGAGGGTGGATGAGTGGATGAATGAAATGGTGTATGGATGGCTTGATATTTACACTGTGAATCCTGCCCTCTGTATTGTGTGCTGGTCAAGAAGATCCTGATGGGAAAGATGAAGGGATCTTGGGTTCTTATTTGTGCCAAGACACCTGGATGAATTTGTAGAAGGA
>NW_008586923.1:0-1777 GCF_000691845.1 Merops nubicus | reverse complement strand
GATTTTACGTTTTGGTTCGTGCTTCAGGCTAAAGCCGTTGCGGGAATATGCCGCGCTGCAAACCCCACCCGTGTGCGCACGGCTTTCCAGCGCCTCGTCCTGCTCCACGGCCACATATTCACAGCGAGAGCGATTTCGCTGAAATAAAATGATTTTTAGAAACCCACAAACTGTCGCTACTAGAAAGATAAAACACAGATCCCAGTGGGAAGCCCATATGCTGCGGGAACCCCCTCTCCCCTCGGAGGTGCAGGAGGGCCCCGGCCGCCGAGGTCCCCGGCGCGGGGCGGTGGGAGGGAGGAGAGCGGGCACCTCCCCGCTCCGTGCTGTGCCTCGGTCCCCTGGGTCGAGGAGATCTGACTGGGGGATCCAGCGTTGCCTTCCTGTTTACCTGGTCCCAGTGGCCCCCTCTAGTGCTACCGCTGGTGCCGGACCCTGGGGAGGGAAAAGAAGGTGGGGGAGGACAGGGAAAGATGGTGACGGCGGCGAACTAGGAGACTGGAAGGCTGCAAAAGCAGCTGCTTTATATTAAGACCTGGGCTGTTCGCGTCTCCCCCAGCCAGGCACCTCCGCGCAGCGGCATCGTCCCACCGCCTTGCGCCTCTCCAGGCTGAGACCTGCGGAGGCCAAACCTCCCCGCTGCCCCAACAGAGCTGACCTGCAGCCGAGACAGCAGGGACCGAGCAGGGGCTCCGGCGCGACCCCCGGTGCCCCCCAGCCCTCGACTCGGTCTCCCCTCAGCTCCATTCACAGCGCAGGCAGAGGGGAGGGGCTGCTGCGGGAGAGGAGGGTGCGAATGCCTCCTCCGCTGCTTTCTGCCGGCTGCGGGCCCTCCGTCGGCAGTGCAAGGCTCTGCTTGTAACGGGGAGATCACATAAATCCTCAAATCTCTTATGAAAATTAATAAAAACATACGAAATCCCAGACAGTTCATTGCAACTGATTTTTATCTACCTTTTTACGTGCTTCATTATCCACCTAAATATAACCACCACGTGATTTAAAGTAGTTTATGGAGACCACAGGCACTTTTGGCTTCCCTTGGCCTTTTCATTCTAGCGCTGGCAATGGGCTGACTTCAGACATCTCTCAACAGTTGAATATATCTGGGTGCTGGGATAAGACCAAGGAGGGAGAAAATGACTGCATTCAATGTACTTGTCTCAGTGCTTCTACAAACCTACTCGGGGAGCCCCAGGCGCTTCAAACTCTGTATTTCTGTGCATCTCCCTGAGCAGTGGCTCTCTGTCACCGTTATGTCCCAACGGACAGTTTGTCTGGAAGCTGGAGACCTTGGCCGGCCTTGGGGGAAGGCGGGTGTTGGCTTTAATCAGAATTGTCAGAGAACCAGGATCAGGTGTGGGTATGTTTCAGGCCATGTTTACATCAATCAGTATTTTCATTACCATCTTGTCAACAGGTTTAACTCAAAGCTTATGCTTAAAGCTGGAGAAATTTAGCGGTACGAGGGAGAGTTATTTTTAGGAAAATATTGTTAAATAAGTTGGCAGAGCTGAAATGTTTTGGTTGTACTAGAGGCTAAGATTTTTTCTTCGCTTTATCGGCAAAGATGGCTCAGTATGGTGTGTGGGGACGGTCCGTAATTCTAGCGCGGTGCCCAGCCGATGAAGATCAGCGCACGGGCTCCTCCCGAGCTTGTTTCCCTGAGTCTAAGTCAGACAGCGGCTCTGCCCCTCCTGGGTTTTCAGCAGCAGCGGCTGGCGCAGGCGGGGCGAGCACGGAGCGCTCCGCGGGCAGGGGAACCGCGCCAGCCCTT
>NW_008586922.1:554-6293 GCF_000691845.1 Merops nubicus | reverse complement strand
TTTTTTTTTTTTAATATATTTCAGGGATTTCCAACCCATGACACAGAAGGCAAAGAACTCAGCAAAGGCCAAATTAAGAAGCTAAAGAAACTTTATGAAACCCAAGAAAAGCTATACAAGGAGTATCTACAAATGGTTCAGAATGGAAGTGCAAACTGAAACCAAAAGGACTGGTTTTTAGGGGGCGAGTGCTGGGTCACCATTGAAGAACTGAGCACATAGTGGTGCTCACACTTGTGTTTACACTTTCTATTATGTGCAAAGTACCAATCCTGTTTGCGTGGATTCATAATGTCATCTGGAAAGTCAATAAAAATCCCTTCTCCAAAAAAAAAAGCCAACCTGTAAGAAGTTTCTTCACAACAACAGCAGCAGGTTGAGTGGCTGCCAGTTCTGTTTGGGAAGGTGCTGCTCAGTCAGCAAACCCCCAGGAGGATTCTGGTTTATTATGGCTGCCCAGGCTTTGGTTAATTTGCCCTGTGTACTGATCTCTATCTCAGGCCTGCTGCAGCTTGCATTCTGGAATATCCCACAGTCAGCACAACTGACTGCTAAATGGGAGCTGAGTAATTTGTCCCACAGTAAGAACAGTATTTTCCAGATGACTTTAGTATCTTTACATAAGCAGGACAAGTGGGTAGTTCTACTGTGATGCTATTCTAGCTGCTGTTATTAAAACCTCTCCTAAGCATGCCCAGAACACTCTGCATAGCAGAAGGTAACAGTCCTGTGGTGCAGAAGGGAACAGATCATCACCTCTGCTCAACCTGCAGCTGCAGTCAGGTGGGTAAGCACCAGACAGTTCCACCTGCATTGAACAAACACTGTGGGGAAGACATGAAGGGCAAATGGTGGAGGGTGGTGTGTTCTCAGAGCTGTCCCTCCAAGGAACAGGAGTGCTGCCAAACTACCTGAGTACCCAAAGTCCTCGGTACCTAATTACCTGTTTGGAGCTATGGGTAATTATCAGAGAGTGTCTAACTGAGATGGAGTTTGTGGATTGGTCTGCAATTAGGAAGTAGAGCTATGCACTGCTCATTGTTCAAGACTGATATTTTAATATGAGAATTTAACCCAAAGTTAATAAACTTCCTGATGTATTTATGGTCACATCACGTCTCCAAGGACAGTTCTCTGTTGCCAAATTATGCCTTTCACTGGCAGTAGCTACTAAATGAACTAAAGTTCATGAAATCCTATAAAATCTCACCTGTTTCATGACTGCATATTACAGCTAAGTGTCTGACAAACAGAACTGTACTCAAGTATTCTTAAGGTGACTTGTAGAAGGTCATACTGTGACACCTCTGTTCTCTCAAGTTCATGCTGTAACCATAAGGCTGTGTTCCTTTCCTTAATTAAGAGTTAAAACATCTTTGCTTTATCTTTATATTTTTATATTTATATTCCTCCTTTGAGGATTGGAAGTACTTGGAGTAACAGAAAGGTCTAGTAGGTGGTTTTTTTCTAATTTGTCTGTATTTGCCTTTGAAAGTATAAGTGATGTGAAGGTCAGTAAAGAACACACATCTTGTATGCAGAAAATAAAATCTGTTGTAAAGTACAACTTCTATGTGGCCTTTGTATAGTGGGAAGAATATAGAGCTTTGCTTTATTCCACAACCATCTGTTTGAAATGTGGTTTACAGACCTTTGCCTTTAGCGTGCTATTACTAATTGAATTCATTTTGCATTCAGTATTTTGCTTCTTCTGCTAATTTCTAATTAGTTGTGTGTTTAAACTGCACAGTGGTACTTCAAATGGCCAGCCACAGCCACGAGGGCAACTTCTCCATCCTGTGGTCTGTGAACAGAAGAGGATCAGTTGCATTTTCACACCAAGAATTTAAAAAAAAAACCCCAACCTTTTCTTTTCCCAAATGCTTCATTTCTGGGACAACAATTCTCCATGCATAGATCTTAGGGAGCATTTCAAACTTATATTTTCCAAAGGTTATCTTCTGGTCTTCCTGCATGCTTCCCACATGCTCACGCTGCTTCCTCCCTCAGTAGTTTTTTTTTTAATCTTAGTAATGTCAGACAAGGGTCTCTGCTGTATTTACTGCCCCATTAAGGCCTTATTTTGCTTCCAAAATTATTTAGCTCATGCTTCCCATTTCTGGGTTTTGTCTGATTGCCAATTTGTTTTAAACTAAGATGATTTTAAAGAATCCCTACCTGAAACATTAGTGCTGCTGAAGTCATCTTCCTCTTATGCTGCAGTGTAACAGCATTCCTGGCTCTCAATTCTTTGAACACCATAAAAGTCTCCTAAAATCAATGGGATTCTTTTCATAGACATGATAAGGATCAGAGCCTCCTCTTCAGGCTCACCTTAGGTCTTGGGTGAGCATTGTTCTTCCACACAGCTGCTGATTCTCTCTGGATTTTTACAGCACTTTGCTACCTAGTTCAGGCATTTTCAAAGTTGCCTTCTTCAAACAAGCTTCTCACTTGACTTTTCTAGCAACTGAGCCCTCAAAATCTTCCCGTTTGACCCTTTTTCCCTGACACTTGAACTGATCTGCTGTTTTTTTCTTCCTGCCTGTTTCAGCTGTCCTTGGAAGTCAGCCAGGAGAATGTCTGTCCTCAAGCTGCTGGGAGGGTGTTGGCAGGTCTGTGTTTTTTCTATTAAAAAAACCCCAAACAACCAAAAGCACACAAATTGGCAGCTCCTCCCATAAAGAAGCTGCTAAAATATTTCTACATTGTTACACAAACAGGAAGTTAATTTATTCTCTCCAAATAAAACTGGAGTTTTGCCCATATTTTGAGTTCCTTTTTTTTTTTTTCTTCCCAAAAGCAGCAGGATAATAAAAACAATGACTTTGGCAAAGAGTCAGAAAAAAAGACTTAGTGTCCTAGGGTATGTAGGTTAAGCTCCAGATCAGCTACTTCTGTCTCTGCAGCCAGAAACTATCAGCATGCAGAGTCCTAGTGAAGGAAAAGTTGCCAGCAAAGCAAGCACGTTGCAGGCAGGCTGGGCTGCACGCTGCTGGAGGTGACTTTTTGGGTGAAGGTGTGCCAGTCAATCTGTGCCATGCCTGGGACACACAGCACAACACCTCTCCCCTGGCAGTGGGGGGAATTCCACTGCACGGGCTGCACGAGAGCGACCTGGCCCCAGGAGGAGGGAAGGCAACAGCAGTGAGCTCAAGGTGCCCAAGTCACTCATCTCAGCAAGGAAAAGGGACAGGACAGATTCCACAGTATCTTAATTTTAAACCTCAGGGAGGCCAGTCTGGAATGTGACTTGTAAGCATTATGAAAATTAAAATCCCCGCAGCAAAACCTCAGAATTTTTTAATATTTTTTTGGAACACAGACCTTGTGTTGGTCTGTGCTTCATGGAGTTTTTTATTCACCACCTATCAAAGAATTTAATCAGAGACAAGGAGGTAGAAGTGTGGTGTTTCTGTTGGTAATTGCACCCTTGGCTGAAGGCCACACTTGGCAGCAGCAAATTTAGTCTCTGTCTTTTGCTCTGGGTGTGCCTCTCAGCCTTTCTCATGTGGATATCCACAGCAAGTCAGCTCTGAATATTGCTCCACTAAACAGAACAAGTTCTGCCATTGCTCAGGTTCTTCAGATACTGGGAGAAAAATCTGTGCATTGTTCAGTCTGGTCTTGTTGCCACCAATCTTTTCAAAGCCTTTCATGAGTGCCTAATGACATTTATGATACTCTCTTTGGCCTCTTTATCCTAATGTTTGTATTTGCTCTCTGCTGTTCCAGGAAACCAGTGGTGCATTTTAAGTATGCAAATAAGCAAATCTCTGCCACATACAGTACATACCTTCAGCTTCTTTTTCAACATTTTAAGCTAAGTTTAAACGTTTTTCAGTCGGTGGTAGTTGCTGGACCAACTTCAGCTGCCTCTTTAATGATACAGTTTCTACCCCACAACTATGGAAAGTTATTTTTACTCTTCTCTGTGATTTCACAGGGCAACTTCTATACAGGATGCTGTACCCCATGCATAGTACTTAACATGTCTCCTGAGACAAAACAAATTAATTAATAAGCACATGAGCTCTTTAGTACCAAGACTCTACTTAGCAATGATCAAAGTTCTTCCTCCCCCTCCAGAAAAAGGAACCAAGTCTTATCTCTCAGATTAGGCTGTGAATGTCTGGTATCTCCACAGGCCAGAGCAGTTTCCATTAATACCCCCCCAGGGGCAGCAGACACAGACGTTTCCATGCCAGCTGCAGCCCTCCCCTAGTGCATCTGTTTGGCAGCTCTGCCACAACCCCTCCTCTCGGTTTTGGTTCTCTTGTGTGCTGGGCTGGGTGTTTAAACCAAGCCAGGGTGATTCAGCAGATCTCTTTTTGCAGCTCTCTGCAGGGTAGGAGCACTTGGCAGCAAGATGACTCCATGGATTGTGCCTTAGCTACTGTCCTAAAGTGGTATGAGAGGGTAGGTGACAGTCACCAAAAATCCCTCACTGATGACAGGAGAAGAATACCTTTGGAGAGGGGCACAAAAAAACAAGCATCTAGCGTAATCTAAATGTGTTTATTTTGGTATTGGGAGGAAGAGAGCCAAATACTTGTATCATGCTGACTTGAAACCAAGGCTTTCATAACTGGTCCAGAAAAAAAAAACCCAAATCTACTTTTACAAGAACATCCTAATTTTAATTTCATTTGGGGTTTGCAGCATTTGTTGCACTACTGCATCTTCTGGGGCACGTGTAGGGTTTGTTTCTCTGCAGTAGTTGCCATCTTGTTAATACAGTTTTCATAAATCATAGAACTGTTTTGGTTGGAAGAGACTTTAAAGATCACCAAATCCAGCTCTGAACCCAGCACTGCCAGGGCACCACGAAACCCTCAGCACCACATCTCACAGCTTTTAAACCCCTCCAGGGGTGGGGACTCCACCACTGCCCTGGGCAGCCTTTCAGGGAAGGATTTTTTCCCAGTATCTAGCCTAAACCTCCCCTGGTGCAACTTGAGGCTGTTTCCTCATGTCCAGTCACTTGGTCCTTGGGAGCAGAGCCCAACCTGCAACCTCCTGTCAGGGAGTTGTAGAGGGTGAAAAAGTCTCCTGAGCCTCCTTTGCTCCAGGCTCAGCACCCCCAGCTCCCTCAGCTGCTCCTCACCACACTTGTGCTCTAGACCCTTCCCCAGCCTTGCTGCCCTTCTCTGAACACACTCCAGTCCCTTAAGGTCCTTCTCTGAACACACTCCAGTCCCTCAAGGTCCTTCTGGGAGTGAGAGGCCCAAAACAACCCAGGATTCAAGGTGCCACCTTCAGTGTACGTGGAAGTTCAAGGAGGTGCTTAGCTTGCTGATGTTAGAAAATGGATTGGTTTGGAGAAACAGAGAAAAGGAGCTGGAAGTGAAGAAAAGTGGAAGAACCTTCCACTGTGCATGTCCTCTAGCCCACCAAGTCTTGTTTGTGCAACAGTCTCTGCAGCACTCCTGCAGGTCTGTAGCTGTCTGAATGCAACTCAAAATTATCTCATTCTTTAACTAAAGTATTGGTATCTATTTAATGATTCCTTACTAATTCCTTTTATTTCTATTCCTACAGTAACTGAATCAATCCAATATAAATGTATAGATTAGCTAGTTAATAAAACATTGGTCTCATCATTTCCAAATTTTAATTTTGCCCGTGAAAGGAAGGTAATGATAAATAATAGTTGTTAATTACTGAAATCTACAACCAAGTTGCAGACCTGGAAGAAACGTTTTTTTACAACAAGGGAATCCACTGACACAGTGGTTA
>NW_008586922.1:0-471 GCF_000691845.1 Merops nubicus | reverse complement strand
CTGTTTAGTTCTTCAGATGTTCTAACTGAACTATGCCCAACACCACAGTCAACAGTGCCTGCTGCTTACAGGCTGCCCCACGAGCAGAGCCTGGGCTCTGGGGGATCTTTGTTGGTCTCCTTTTCTACAGGAGAGAAAGCCATGTCCACATCTGAGGAAACAATGCTGGAAAGGCCAACAGCTGCACTGTCAAAAAGCTGCTCGAGCTGAAACATCAAAAAGGGCGTTGTTTTTTTAATAGGAAGCACTCAGCTCTTTCGTTTACCTTTCGATTTTAAAAGTTTATTCTTATGCATGCGGCCGACACACAGAAAGTCTCTTAAACTCACGACTGCGTTATCAATTAGCTAAAATGGAACCCTTCAGGGACAGGACGCAGGACAGGGAGTCCCGGGGAGCAGGGAGGCGCCGGAGCAGTACCCAGGCGTGGCCGGGCTCCCCACGCGGCCGGGCAGCAGCACCACACCGCAA
>NW_008586921.1:0-206 GCF_000691845.1 Merops nubicus | reverse complement strand
GAGGTTGGGGCAGGGTCCCTGTTTGACCACTCAGGGTTCCTTTCACTCCAGGCCAGGTTGGGGGGGGTCCCCGTTTGATCTCCCACGGTTCCCCACACCCCAGGCCGAGTCGGGGGGTGGGTGTCCCTTTTTGACCCACTTCTGGTTCTTCCCCCCACCTCCAGGGATATTTTATGGCTTTCAGGGGGTTTTGCTGGTCTTGGGCA